>NC_053026.1:463687435-463973561 GCF_003073215.2 Triticum urartu | reverse complement strand
CACGTGATGATCGGGTGTGATAAGCTCTACGTCCATCTACAACGGGTGCAAGCCAGTTTTTGCACACGCAGAATACTCAGGTTAAACTTGACGAGCCTAGCATATGCAAATATGGCCTCGGAACACGGAGACCGAAAGGTCGAGCGTGAATCATATAGTAGATATGATCAACATAATGATGTTCACCATTGAAAACTAATCCATTTCACGTGATGATCGGTTATGGTTTAGTTGATTTGGATCACGTGATCACTTAGAGGATTAGAGGGATGTCTATCTAAGTGGGAGTTCTTAAGTAATATGATTAATTGAACTTAAATTTATCATGAACTTAGTACCTGATAGTATCTTGCTTATGTATGTTTGATTGTAGATAGATGGCCCGTGTTGTTGTTCCGTTGAATTTTAATGCGTTCCTTGAGAAAGCAAAGTTGAAAGATGATGGTAGCAATTACACGGACTGGGTCCGTAACTTGAGGATTATCCTCATTGCTGCACAGAAGAATTACGTCCTGGAAGCACCACTGGGTGCCAGGCCTGCTGCTGGAGCAACACCAGATGTTATGAACGTCTGGCAGAGCAAAGCTGATGACTACTCGACAGTTCAGTGTGCCATGCTTTACGGCTTAGAATCGGGACTTCAACGACGTTTTGAACATCATGGAGCATATGAGATGTTCCAGGAGTTGAAGTTAATATTTCAAGCAAATGCCTGGATTGAGAGATATGTAGTCTCCATTAAGTTCTATAGCTTCAAGATGGAGGAGAACAGTTCTGTCAGTGAGCATATACTCAGAATGTCTGGGTTGGAAGAAGAAGGGGAACTTCAAGAAAAACAGCAAGCAAGTTGCTGCTCAGGAGAAGAAACCCAAGTCTGGATCTAAGCCTGAAACTGAGTGCTTCTACTGCAAGCAGACTGGTCACTGGAAGCGGAACTGCCCCAAGTATTTGGCGGATAAGAAGGATGGCAAGGTGAACAAAGGTATATGTGATATACATGTTATTGATGTGTACCTTACTAATGCTCGCAGTAGCACCTGGGTATTTGATACTGTTCTGTTGCTAATATTTGCAACTCGAAACAGGGACTACGGATTAAGCGAAGATTGGCTAAGGACGAGGTGACGATGCGCGTGGGAAGGTTCCAAAGTCGATGTGATCGCGTCGGCACGCTACCTCTACATCTACCTTCGGGATTAGTATTAGACCTAAATAATTGTTATTTGGTGCCAGCGTTGAGCATGAACATTATATCTAGATCTTGTTTGATGCGAGACGGTTATTCATTTAAATCAGAGAATAATGGTTGTTCTATTTATATGAGTAATATCTTTTATGGTCATGCACCCTTGAAGAGTGGTCTATTTTTTATGAATCTCGATAGTAGTGATACACATATTCATAATGTTGAAGCCAAAAGATGCAGAGTTGATAATGATAGTGCAACTTATTTGTGGCACTGCCGTTTAGGTCATATCGGTGTAAAGCGCATGAAGAAACTCCATACTGATGGACTTTTGGAACCACTTGATTATGAATCACTTGGTACTTGCGAACCGTGCCTCATGGGCAAGATGACTAAACGCCGTTCTCCGGTACTATGGAGAGAGCAACAGATTTGTTGGAAATCATACATACAGATGTATGTGGTCCGATGAATGTTGAGGCTCGTGGCGGATATCGTTATTTTCTCACCTTCACAGATGATTTAAGCAGATATGGGTATATCTACTTAATGAAACATAAGTCTGAAACATTTGAAAAGTTCAAAGAATTTTAGAGTGAAGTTGAAAATCATCGTAACAAGAAAATAAAATTCCTACGATCTGATCGTGGAGGAGAATATTTGAGTTACGAGTTTGGTCTACATTTGAAACAATGCGGAATAGTTTCGCAACTCACGCCACCCAGGAACACCACAGCGTAATGGTGTGTCCGAACGTCGTAATCGTACTTTACTTGATATGGTGCGATCTATGATGTCTCTTACTGATTTACCGCTATCGTTTTGGGGTTATGCTTTAGAGACGGCCGCATTCACGTTAAATAGGGCACCATCAAATCCGTTGAGACGACGCCTTATGAACTATGGTTTGGCAAGAAACCAAAGTTGTCGTTTCTAAAGTTTGGGGCTGCGATGCTTATGTGAAAAAGCTTCAACCTGATAAGCTCGAACCCAAATCGGAGAAATGTGTCTTCATAGGATACCAAAGGAGACTGTTGGTACACCTTCTATCACAGATCCGAAGGCAAGATTTTATTGCTAGGAATGGATCCTTTCTAGAGAAGGAGTTTCTCTCGAAAGAAGTGAGTGGGAGGAAAGTAGAACTTGATGAGGTAACTGTACCTGCTCCCTTATTGGAAAGTAGTTCATCACAGATGTTCCTGTGACTACTACACCAATTAGTGAGGAAGCTAATGATGATGATCATGAAACTTCAGATCAAGTTACTACCTGAACTCGTAGATCAACCAGAGTGATCCGCACCAGAGTGGTACGGTAATCCTGTTCTGGAAGTCATGCTACTAGATCATGATGAACCTACGAACTATGAAGAAGCGATGGTGAGCCCAGATTCCGCAAAATGGCTTGAAGCCATGAAATCTGAGATGGGATCCATGTATGAGAACAAAGTATGGACTTTGGTTGACTTTCCCGATGATCGGCAAGCAATTGAGAATAAATGGATCTTCAAGAAGAAGACTGACGCTGACGGTAATATTACTGTCTACAAAGCTCGACTTGTCGCAAAAGGTTTTCGACAAGTTCAAGGGATTGACTACGATGAGACCTTCTCACCCGTAGCGATGCTTAAGTCTGTCCGAATCATGTTAGCAATTGCCGCATTTTATGATTATGAAATTTGGCAAGATGGATGTCAAAACTGCATTCCTGAATGGATTTCTGGAAGAAGAGTTGTATATGATGCAACGGAAGGTTTTGTCGATCCAAAGGGAGCTAACAAAGTGTGCAATCTCCAGCGATCCATTTATGGACTGGTGCAAGCCTCTCGGAGTTGGAATAAACGCTTTGATAGTGTGATCAAAGCATTTGGTTTTATACAGACTTTTGGAGAAGCCTGTATTTACAAGAAAGTGAGTGGGAGCTCTGTAGCATTTCTGATATTATATGTGGATGACATATTGATTGGAAATGATATAGAATTTCTGGATAGCATAAAGGGATACTTGAATAAGAGTTTTTCAATGAAAGACCTCGGTGAAGCTGCTTATATATTGGGCATCAAGATCTATAGAGATAGATCAAGACGCTTAATTGGACTTTCACAAAGCACATACCTTGACAAAGTTTTGAAGAAGTTCAAAATGGATCAGCAAAGAAAGGGTTCTTGCCTGTGTTACAGGTGTGAAGTTGAGTCAGACTCAATGCCCGACCACTGCAGAAGATAGAGAGAAAATGAAAGTCATTCCCTATGCTTCAGCCATAGGCTCTATCATGTATGCAATGCTGTGTACCAGACCTGATGTGTGCCTTGCTATAAGTTTAGCAGGGAGGTACCAAAGTAATCCAGGAGTGGATCACTGGACAGCGGTCAAGAACATCCTGAAATACCTGAAAAGGACTAAGGATATGTTTCTCATATATGGAGGTGACAAAGAGCTCATCGTAAAAGGTTACGTTGATGCAAGCTTTGACACTGATCCGGACGATTCTAAATCGCAAACCAGATACGTGTTTACATTAAACGGTGGAGCTGTCAGTTGGTGCAGTTCTAAACAAAGCGTCGTAGCGGGATCTACATGTGAAGCGGAGTACATAGCTGCTTCGGAAGCAGCAAATGAAGGAGTCTGGATGAAGGAGTTCATATCCGATCTAGGTGTCATACCTAGTGCATCGGGTCCAATGAAAATCTTTTGTGACAATACTGGTGCAATTGCCTTGGCAAGGAATCCAGCTTTCACAAGAGAACCAAGCCATCAAGAGACGCTTCAATTCCATCCGGGATCTAGTCCAGGTGGGAGACATAGAATTTGCAAGATACATACGGATCTGAATGTTGCAGACCCGTTGACTAAGCCTCTTCCACGAGCAAAACATGATCAGCACCAAGACTCCATGGGTGTTAGAATCATTACTGTGTAATCTAGATTATTGACTCTAGTCAAGGGAGACTGAAGGAAATAAATATGCCCTAGAGGCAATAATAAAGTTATTATTTATTTCCTTATATCATGATAAATGTTTATTATTCATGCTAGAATTGTATTAACCGGAAACATAATACATGTGTGAATACATAGACAAACAGAGTGTCACTAGTATGCCTCTACTTGACTAGCTCGTTAATCAAAGATGGTTATGTTTCCTAACCATGGACAAAGAGTTGTTATTTGATTAACGAGGCACATCATTAGTTGAATGATCTATGACATGACCCATTCCATTAGCTTAGCACCCGATCGTTTAGTATGTTGCTATTGCTTTCTTCATGACTTATACATGTTCCTATGACTATGAGATTATGCAACTCCCATTGCCGGAGGAACACTTTGTGTGCTACCAAACGTCACAACGTAACTGGGTGATTATAAAGGAGCTCTACAGGTGTCTCAATGGAGTATGTTGAGTTGGCATAGATCGAGATTAGGATTTGTCACTCCGATGTCGGAAGAGGTATCTCTGGGCCCTCTCGGTAATGCACATCACTATAAGCCTTGCAAGCAATGTGACTAATGAGTTAGTTGGGATGATGTTACGGAACGAGTAAAGAGACTTCCGGTAACGAGATTGAACTAGGTATTGGATACCGACGATCGAATCTCGGGCAAGTAACATACCGATGACAAAGGGAACAACGTATGTTGTTATGCGGTCTGACCGATAAAGATCTTCGTAGAATATGTAGGAGCCAATATGGGCATCCAGGTCCCGCTATTGGTTATTGACCGGAGACGTGTCTCGGTCATGTCTACATTATTCTCGAACCGTAGGGTCCGCACGCTTAACGTTACGATGACAGTTATTATGAGTTTATGCATTTTGATGTACCGAAGGTTGTTCGGAGTCCCGGATGTGATCATGACATGACGAGGAGTCTCGAAATGGTCGAGACATAAAGATTGATATATTGGAAGCCTATGTTTGGATATCGGAAGTGTTCCGGGTGAAATCGGGATTTTACCGGAGTACCGGGAGGTTACCGGAACCCCCCGGGACATATGGGCCTTAGTGGGCCTTAGTGGAAAGGAGAAAGGGGCAGCCCAAGGGCTGCGCGCCTCCCCCTCCCCTAGCCTATTAGGACTAGGAGAGGTGGCCGGCCCCCCTCTCTCTCTTTCCCCTCAGGGAATCCTATTCCAACTAGGATTGGGGGGGAATCCTACTCCCGAGAGGGAGTAGGACTCTCCTGGCGCGTCCCCTGGCCGGCCAGCCCCCCCCCCTTGCGCCTTTATATACTGAGGCAGGGGCACCCTAGGACACACAAGTTGATCACGAGATCGTTCCTTAGCCGTGTGCGGTGCCCCTGCCACCATATTCCACCTCGATCATATCGTTGTAGTGCTTAGGCGAAGCCCTGCGTCGGTAGAACATCAAGATCGTCACCACGCCGTCGTGCTGACGGAACTCTTCCCCAAGCTTTGCTGGATCGGAGCCCGGGGATCGTCATCGAGCTGTACGTGTGCTAAGAACTCGAAGGTGCCGGAGTAACGGTGCTTGGATCGGTCGGATCGGGAAGACGTACGACTACTTCCTCTACGTTGTGTGATCGCTTCCGCAGTCGGTCTGCGTGGGTACGTAGACAACACTCTCCCCTCTCGTTGCTATGCATCACCATGATCTTGCGTGTGCGTAGGAAATTTTTGAAATTACTGCGTTACCCAACAAACGTCACAACGTAACTGGGTGATTATAAAGGTGCTCTACAGGTGTCTCCGAAAGGTACTTGTTGGGTTGCGTATTTCGAGATTAGGATTTGTCACTCCGATTGTCGGAGAGGTATCTCTGGGCCCTCTCGGTAATGCACATCACTATAAGCCTTGCAAGCATTGCAACTAATGAGTTAGTTGCGGGATGATGTATTACGGAACGAGTGAGACTTCGGTAACGAGATTGAACAGGTTGTGACGCCCGGATAATTAAGCTAACATGATCCCACGCTAATGGTGCCACGTCACCACGGTTACTGCTGCTAATCTATCGTTAGATCAAAACCGGTCCAAAATTCAAATTCAAAGTTTGGTAAATAATAAAAGTTTTCAAACATTAAAATAAAAATGTTCGGTTTGTACTAAATATTACATAGATAAATATGGTGTAGTAAACACATTTTTATAAAAGGCCTAAATAATTTAAAATGATTTAAAACAGAAAAGTAAAATAAATAAAAGAAAAAAATACAAAAGAAGAAAAACTAAACTAACAAAAAACAAAGAGAAAGCCCCCCCCCCCCCGCTGGGCTAAGTGGCCCAGTTGGTCCTCCGCCGTCCGAACGGGCCGGCCCACTCCCCGCACGCCCGCCTGGATACGCAACCCGTTCGTCCGCCACGCATCCCTAGCATACCGAACACGCAACTTTCCCCCTCCGGTTCATCTGTCCGAAAACGCGAAACACCGGGAATACTTTCCGGATGTTTTCCCCCTTCACCGGTACCACCTCGTACCGCGTTAGGGCACACCTAGCATCATGCTTTGTCATGTCATGCATCGTCATGCATTTGTTTGCAATATATTTATTGTTTCTTCCCCTCTTCTCTCGCTAGAGACCGAGACCGACGCCGCTGCTACCCAGTACGACTACGGTGTTGACGACCCCTCTCTCTTGCCAGAGCAACCAGGCAAGCCCCCCCCTTTGATCACCAGATATCGCCTACTCTTCTCTCTACTGCTTGCATTAGAGTAGTGTAACATGTTACTGCTTTCCGTTAATCCTATTCTGATGCATAGCCTGTCCTCGCCACTACTGTTGATACCCTTACCTGCAATCCTAATGCTTAGTATAGGATGCTAGTTTATCATCAGTGGCCCTACATTCTTGTCCGCCTGCCATGCTATACTATCGGGCCGTGATCACTCGGGAGGTGATCACGGATATATACTATATACTTTATACATGATACATGTGCTGACTAAAGTCGGGTCGGCTTGTGGAGCACCCGCGAGTGATTCACGGATTGGGGGCTGAAAGGACCTTTGTCCCAACGGCCCTCTGTGTGGATCTTTGTGGCGAAGCGACAGGGTAGGTTGTGACCACCTAGGAGAGAGGTGGGCCTGGCCCTGGTCGGCGTTCGCGGATACTTAACACGTTTAACGAGATCTTGGTATTTGATCTGAGTCTGGCCATTTGGTCTATACGCACTAACCATCTACGCGGGAGTAGTTATGGGTATCCCGGCGTCGTGGTATCAGCCGAAGCCTTCGTGACGTCAGCGACTGAGTGGCGCGCGCCGGATTGGACTGGAACGCCACTAGGCTAGGTCTGCTTTCGGCCGCGTACGCAACGTGCAGGTGTGCTAAGGGCGATGGGCCCAGACCCCTGTGCGCATAGGTTTAGACCGGTGTGCTGACCTCTCTGTTGTGCCTAGGTGGGGCTGCGACGTGTTGATCTTCCGAGGCCGGGCATGACCCAGGAAAGTATGTCCGGCCAAATGGGATCGAGCGTGTTGGGGAATGTGGTGCACCCCTGCAGGGAAGTTAATCTATTCGAATAGCCGTGATCTTCGGTAACAGGACGATTTGGAGTTGTACCTTGACCTTATGACAACTAGAACCGGGATACTTAATAAAACACACCCTTCCAAGTGCCAGATACAACCGGTGGTCGCTCTCTCACAGGGCGACGAGGGGAGGATCATCGGTTAGGATTATGCTATACGATGCTGCTTGGAGGACTTCAGTCTACTCTCTTCTACATGCTGCAAGACGGAGGCTGCCAGAAGCATAGTCTTCGAAAGGATTAGTTATCCCCCTCTTATTCTGGCATTCTGCAGTTCAGTCCACATATGATACCCTTATTCCATTTGATACCCATGCATATGTAGTGTAGCTCCTTGCTTGCGAGTACTTTGGATGAGTACTCACGGTTGCTTTCTCCCCCTTTTTCCCCCTTTCCTTTCTTTCTGGTTGTCGCAACCAGATGCTGGAGTCCAGGAGCCAGACGCCACCGTCGACGACGACTCCTACTTCACCGGAGGCGCCTACTACTACGTGCTGCCCGCTGACGACGACCAGGAGTAGTTAGGAGGATCCCAGGCAGGAGGCCTGCGCCTCTTTCGATCTGTATCCCAGTTTGTGCTAGCCTTCTTAAGGCAAACTTGTTTAACTTATGTATGTACTCAGATATTGTTGCTTCCGCTGACTCGTCTATGATCGAGCTCTTGTATTCGAGCCCTCGAGGCCCCTGGCTTGTAATATGATGCTTGTATGACTTATTTTATTTGTAGAGTTGTGTTGTGATATCTTCCCGTGAGTCCCTGATCTTGATCGTACACGTTTGCGTGTATGATTAGTGTACGGTCAAATCGGGGGCGTCACAAGTTGGTATCAGAGCCGACTGCCTGTAGGAATCCCCCTTCCACACTCCTTGGCCGAAGTCGAGTCTAGACATTGCAAAAACTTTTACTAACATGGCTGTGTGCCTTACGGGCCCACGTCGCCATTGGGTGGTATTAGGGTATTTTACTCCTTGTCTGTACTCTGGGACTCTGATCTCTCTTCTATTCGGGTTAAACGAATTTTGCTAAATCTAACATTAGGATCTCGTTATCACTTTCACCCGGAGAGCCCCCTTTTACTGTTGATCGCCTGCTACACGTGAAGACCATGAAGATACTCTCCGCTATTAACCCGAGAACTTGTGTTCATCGCGTTTGCAATTCCCCTTCCACCGTCAACCCTTATGGATAACTACTTGCAGTTGTTATTCTTACATTCATCCCTAGTTGGTCTTGTTATTACAAGATACCCCGAAATACTCATCGATGTTTTGATAATCCTTTGAGCCTACTGCGTTGCTGTTCTTTGTCACTTGAATACCCCTACGGATAATTCTCGCACTTATCGAGTATCCGCTCATCCCCCAGTTGTTCATGTGTTACACAATGGTCTTCGAAATACTATTCGATCCTCCAAAAATCCTTAGTAGCTTATTGCTGTGCAATAATTGTCTGCTTGCATGATGGATGCTTTCCATATGTCTGGCAGTATTCATTAGTATCCTTAGACACCGTCATTTTGATCCTTTTGATTCAACATAAGTGCGAATGCACGCAATCATCAGTTGATCCTTTTAAATTATCTTTCCGGCTCAGACGTCATTTTAAACATGAGCTGGTTCTCAACCAATCCAATTGTCGTCGATTGTACCCCTAAGGCTATTCAACTTATCCATCCCTAATCAGAACATTGCTTCTGATCCCTTGATTTGAAAATCATAATTCCTTTGCATTTGAGCTCTGGATTAGTCAGTTATTTCTATAATCCAATGCCTTTGCATGGTTTCTTCCTCTGGTTGAATACTGATGCTTACATCAGATCCCTTGAGGACCATCGGATCCTATTTGGATTTTATCCGACAACGTCCTTCATATTCAACCACTTTGGAAGTTCTTTCCCTGATACATAATGCCATTGGAAAATCCTATTCCTTGATTTGGCCTACCATGATCTGCTTTCGAGCTGGTGATATTTACTCTTGAAGCTTGTGGTATATGTTTCTAAGATGCCCCGATGGGTTGAACCTATACCTTCTCTAAAACCGTGTGAACCCGAAAGTTTTCACGAGTCATACTCTTCTGGTGCTTCGCCGGATAAAATTTCAACACTACAACTTCTTTGAAGACAAGAAGTGAATGAAATGTTATGCATTAACGAAGTGGGAGTCGACCTTGAACTTAGTGTTCATGCCCATGGACCCGATGTGGAACTTATCATGGAAGCTTCTTGCAAAACTTTTAATCAGTTGGATAATTCTTTCGGTGTCTTTGAATTGGATCCCTTGCAACTATGGTTTCAACCATATTGATATTCCTTGATTCCTTTTCTCGGACAAGTTAAAGTACTTGTCTTTTGCAAGATCAATACACTTGTCAACCCTCTATGTTGCTCTACATCCGAGTATTACCCTCTGGTATCTCGATAATATCACCGAACCATGTTGCTTATTATGAGCCTTCATTAAGTATTATTCCTCACCGATTCCAATGTTTGTCGGTTCCGAGTTGTTAGTCACTCGAGGACACCGATAACTAAATCGGGTCCGCACCACGATTAAACAACTCTTAGTAATCTCCTTTACTCACGAGTTTGTACTCGAGCATGTCGATCCTAGCCTGATCGACTATCATCATAGTGCTAATTTTCACTATGCTACCTGGCCCTTCTCCCGGTAGCAAAATTTTCGACGATGAGCTAAGATTATGTCCATCTTCCTCGTCATATCATTTCTCCTTGAACAACAAACTTGATTTCAAGTTTATGTCATACCCTTGGTTCAAATAACCTTCCGCTTCACCATTCCCTTGACTTGATGTCATCGCCGACCGATTACATCTTGAAATCTCTCGACTGCTATGTCGTGATCATCATCAGCATTCTGAGCTCTTCCAGGATATCAATTGAAATTATGTTGAGAAAGACCATCCTTGCCCTCGATGATTGGTGTTATCATCGACCACTCTACTGCCTTCCCTCCAACACAAACTTGTTTGTGTTTTGTGTTATACCTTGAGTTCCTTGCTATCCAGCAATTGTTCTTCTTTACTCGGAACATTACCATCTCTTATGTCATCAATATTGTGAGAATTACACCACCTCTTAAGAATTTGTGATATAGTGATGCTTCTCACCATCACCATTCTTTTCTCGGTCCCCATGTTGAGTGAACTCTGTTGTGCAAATTTAATATCTCTAGCAACCCTATTGCTTCAGAGTTATTGGACAATAATTCCCATTTAGTGTGTTGGTTGCTCAATCGCCATTCCGACGTTGGGCGTGCAACCCAAACCATATTTCGAGTGCACCTTTCAACCCTTGTTTAATTGTGTATGTTCTCCTGCAGCATACATCATTAAGTCATTTGATCTGGCTAATGCTATCTCCTTGTTCACATAGTTCTGGAAATCCATCCTTTTTGGAAATGTCAATGGATTGTCGCTGAGTCAATCAGTCACCTCCTCACCACTCCTTGATTTAATGATGAACTCTTGTTTCGGAACTCGCTACCATAGTACATTTCTCGAGAATCTTACAATGTCGTCTCGTCAATTGTGTTGCACCTTTTCTTCTCAGGCATCCTGAGTCTGAGGTATCCTGACACCAATCAGATCTAAATTTCGGACAGATATGATGGTTGGAACATATTTCCAAGAGTTATAAATGTTGGTCTTTATACGGCCCGGTAAGGTGATGTCCTGCTTAGCACACCTGGCCGAATGAACTAGTTTCCTTTTTAGCAAGGTTAGCGATTCTTCCATGAGGAAATCGTAAGACTTATTCTATAAGTTGTTTCTGATGGATCCTTTGTGTGTCCAAAAATCTGACCCTTACTTGATGACCATGTCAATGCTATCTCGAAGCATGCCTGTGGTACTCCGATTTTCAATAAGAGCATTTTAAGCACAATGCTAAATTCTCTTTATCAATTATCTAAACACCATTGTATGGGTAATTTCATGAAATTTCTCTCCCCTTTCCTAAAGGGTTTTCTACGTTATATCCTGTCATGGCTATCATGCTCTGTTTGTCCTTAGCGAAGGATATACCCCTGAAATGTGTGTTTAAACACATTTTCCCCTTCCATTGTTCTGTTTAACCTGATGATCACGTTTTCCTTTCCATTGGTTTGTTTGACCTTTCTTGTGATCTATATAATCTAAGCAGTAATAATTCACTGCTTATGTAAACACCTCGGTGTACACCTCTGTTATGGAGACCCTGTTCTATTGTTGATGACATTCCGGTAACCACCGATGGATGAGAACTTTGCCTATTGGTCTGCCTCGTTCAACGAGCAGGAAAAATGGTTCTCTTCGTCCCTCGCCCTTGGTACCGATGTGGTTGTTGACATAACCGACAGACTAACCACTGACATGCCTTGCTTACATGACTGTGCAAGATGTCAACACCCTTCCTACTTTTAACCCACATGGTGGGCCCATAACCCACAGTTACACAGGATCAAAACCTGACTCTCCTGTACACCCCTATTTCTAAAGTCATTCCTCACGCTTGGCTTCGTATGAAAGATCACGAGCCACCTTCCTAGTGATCTATTCTGGTATCAAACACAATACTTATTCTCATTGCTCTGGACCCCTTTCACACTTTGTTTCAGGCATCGAACGATTGCCTGGCACTTGAAACTTCTTATTGCACCTTCGAACTTAACTCTCGATGTGTTTTAATTGTTCAACTCGAGAGGTACTCATAGGCTCATTCATGGGTTAATCCCAGATTATTACCCTATAACATTCTGTTGTTGCCGATCTGCCCCGTTACCTATTCGTAAGTACGATGGAGCCCCCAAAGAAAGGATGACGACTTCATAATGATGACCTGAAGCAGTGGAATGAAGACGTCAGTGTAATGGATCGACCTCTTCGAGAAGAGCAACCAAGAAACAAGAAGATCCGTTAGAATATCGTAACCAAATCCCTTCCCCCTTACTCCCGCTCCTAAATCTCGGGACGAGATTTCTTGTAGTGGAGGAGAATTGTGACGCCCGGATAATTAAGCTACAATGATCCCACGCTAATGGTGCCACGTCACCACGGATTCTGCTGCTAATCTATTGTTAGATCAAAACCGGTCCAAAATTCAAATTCAAAGTTTGGTAAATAATAAGAGTTTTCAAACATTAAAATAAAAATGTTCGGGTTGTACTAAATATTACATAGATAAATATGGTGTAGTAAGCACATTTTTATAAAAAAGGGGCCTAAATAATTTAAAATGATTTAAAACAGAAAAGTAAATAAATAAAAGAAAAGAAAATACAAAAGAGAAAAACTAAACTAACAAAAAAAACAAAGAGAAAGCCCCCCCCCGCTGGGCTAAGTGGCCCAGTTGGTCCTCCGCCGTCCGAACGGGCCGGCCCACTCCCCGCACGCCCGCCTGGCCTATAGGCCACGCCCCGCTAACCCTAACCCCATCCCACGACCCCCACTTCCCCCCACTCGGCTCCCCTCTCCCTCCCTCGTCCTCCCACACCGCCGCCACCACACAGCGCACACACAGGGGAGAGGAGCTCCTCGTCCCGATCCCCATGGCCGCTAGCGACCGCCTCGGGCCTCCTCGCGCACGCCCCTCCGACCGCTGGCGGGCCAAGCTGGCCTAGTGGATCCCGAAGCCCACCTCGCCGGGCCGCCCCATTCCCCCGCCCGTCGCCGGATCTCCCTCGTCGGACCTCCCCGAACTCCGTCGAGCCCAGTGCCTAGTCCCTACCACTCCCCGTGAGCTTCCCCCTCTCCCCCCGTCCCCGCCGCCCCCATCGCGGCACCTCCCCCCCCCCGCCCCCACGCTGCCTCCGCGGCCGCCTCTGCGCGCCCGCGCCGCATCGCCACCTCCCCTCCTTCCTCTCTCTTCTCACCGCGCACACACCCCGGCCCCTGCCGCTCCCCACCGCGCGGCCTCACTCACGCGCTAGCACCATCCCGTCGCCGTGCGCCGCTCCCCTGCTCCCCGCGTCGCGAGCTCCCGCCCCTGGCCTGGCCTCCACTCGCCGGCGGCCGCGCTCGGGTCATACGCCCGCGCCCTGGCTACTCCGGCGCTCGCGCCGCCCCTGCCCTTGCTGTCCGCCACCGCCGCCCATCGCAGCGCCCGCGACCCCCCTGGACGCGCGCTTGCCTCGCTGCTGTGTCCCGCCTGCTGGTCGTCGCTTCTCTCGGCGCCGCCTCCTCTGCCGCGCCACCGCGGCCCCTCCCGTCTCCGGCCGCTGCAGGCCCTGTCCCGCCGAGCCTTGCTCGCTGGCGGCGCGCCTTGGCCGCGGCCACGCCTTGGGCGTGTGCGCGCGAGCCCTGGAGGGTCCGTCCCGCCCCACCGCCCGTTACGTCCGCCCGTTAAGGCTCCCTCTGAGCCATTGACCTTGGGGGGCCACCCCACAAAACGTTTCCAAAAAAAGAGGATTTATAAAAATATTAATATAAAAATATTAAATATAATTAATTAATTAATTAATTACAGGAATAATTAACTTAATTAATTTTGATTAATTACACTAAGCAAATAATTAAACTAATTAAACATTAGTTATCTAATTAACCTGGTTAGTTAATTAGCTAATTAATTAGTATGACAGTGGGGCCCACCCCCTAATTAATACTAATTAGGTTAATTAAATTGATTAATTAAAATGTGTCACTGACCAGTGGGACCCACTGGTCAGGTTGACCAGTCAACCCCCGTTGACTGCTGACGTTAGCATGACATCATGCTGATGTCATAAATCCATTTCGAAGTAATTTAAATAATTAATTAAATTCTAGAAATTAATAAAATCTTTAGAAAAACATATCTTTTAATCCGTAACTCGGATTAAATTATTTTCAACATGAAAGTTGCTCAGAACGACGAGACGAACCCGGATACGCAACCCCCGTTCGTCCGCCACGCATCCCTAGCATAGAACACGCAACTTTCCCCGTCCGGTTCATCTGTCCGAAAACGCAAAACACCGGGAACTTTCCCGGATGTTTTCCCCCTTCACCGGTACCACCTCGTTACCGCGTTAGGGCACCACCTAGCATCGCGCTTTGTCATGTCATGCATCGTCATGCATTTGTTTGCAATATATTTATTGTTTCTTCCCCTCTTCTCTCGCTAGACACCGAGACCGACGCGCTGCTACCCAGTACGACTACGGTGTTGACGACCCCTCTCTCTTGCCAGAGCAACCAGGCAAGCCCCCCCCCCCTTTGATCACCAGATATCGCCTACTCTTCTCTCTACTGCTTGCATTAGAGTAGTGTAACATGTTACTGCTTTCCGTTAATCCTATTCTGATGCATAGCCTGTCCTTGCTACTACTGTTGTTACCTTTACCTGCAATCCTAATGCTTAGTATAGGATGCTAGATTATCATCAGTGGCCATGCATTCTTGTCCGTCTGCCATGCTATATTATCGGGCCGTGATCACTCGAGAGGTGATCACGGGTATATACTATATACTTATACATGATACATGTGGTGACTAAAGACGGGTCGGCTTGTGGAGCACCCGCAGTGATTCACGGATTGGGGGCTGAAAGGACCTTTGTCCCAACGGCCCTCTGTGTGGATCTTTGTGGCGAAGCGACAGGGCAGGTTGAGACCACCTAGGAAGGAGAGAGGTGGGCCTGGCCCTGGTCGGCGTTCGCGGATACTTAACACGTTTAACGAGATCTTGGTATTTGATCTGAGTCTGGCCATTTGGTCTATACGCACTAACCATCTACGCGGGAGTAGTTATGGGTATCCCGGCGTCGTGGTATCAGCCGAAGCCTTCGTGACGTCAGCGACTGAGTGGCGCGCGCCGGATTGGACTGGAACGCCACTAGGCTAGGTCTGCTTTCGGCCGCGTACGCAACGTGCAGGTGTGCTAAGGGCGATGGGCCCAGACCCCTGTGCGCATAGGTTTAGACCGGTGTGCTGACCTCTCTGTTGTGCCTAGGTGGGGCTGCGACGTGTTGATCTTCCGAGGCCGGGCATGACCCAGGAAAGTATGTCCGGCCAAATGGGATCGAGCGTGTTGGGGAATGTGGTGCACCCCTGCAGGGAAGTTAATCTATTCGAATAGCCGTGATCTTCGGTAACAGGACGATTTGGAGTTGTACCTTGACCTTATGACAACTAGAACCGGATACTTAATAAAACACACCCTTCCAAGTGCCAGATACAACCGGTGGTCGCTCTCTCACAGGGCGACGAGGGGAGGATCATCGGTTAGGATTATGCTATACGATGCTGCTTGGAGGACTTCAGTCTACTCTCTTCTACATGCTGCAAGACGGAGGCTGCCAGAAGCATAGTCTTCGAAAGGATTAGTTATCCCCCTCTTATTCTGGCATTCTGCAGTTCAGTCCACATATGATACCCTTATTCCATTTGATACCCATGCATATGTAGTGTAGCTCCTTGCTTGCGAGTACTTTGGATGAGTACTCACGGTTGCTTTCTCCCCCTTTTTCCCCCTTTCCTTTCTTTCTGGTTGTCGCAACCAGATGCTGGAGTCCAGGAGCCAGACGCCACCGTCGACGACGACTCCTACTTCACCGGAGGCGCCTACTACTACGTGCTGCCTGCTGACGACGACCAGGAGTAGTTAGGAGGATCCCAAGCAGGAGGCCTGCGCCTCTTTCGATCTGTATCCCAGTTTGTGCTAGCCTTCTTAAGGCAAACTTGTTTAACTTATGTCTGTACTCAGATATTGTTGCTTCCGCTGACTCGTCTATGATCGAGCTCTTGTATTCGAGCCCTCGAGGCCCCTGGCTTGTAATATGATGCTTGTATGACTTATTTTATTTGTAGAGTTGTGTTGTGATATCTTCCCGTGAGTCCCTGATCTTGATCGTACACGTTTGCGTGTAGGATTAGTGTACGGTCAAATCGGGGGCGTCACATAGGTATTGGATACCGACGATCGAATCTCGGGCAAGTAACATACCGATGACAAAGGGAACAACGTATGTTGTTATGCGGTCTAACCGATAAATGATCTTTGTAGAATATGTAGGAACCAATATGAGCATCCAGGTTCCGCTATTGGTTATTGACCAGAGACGTGTCTCGGTCATGTCTACATTGTTCTCGAACCCGTAGGGTCCGCACGCTTAAGGTTACTGTGACAGTTGTATTATGAGTTTATGCATTTTGATGTACCGAAGTTTGTTCAGAGTCCCGGATGTGATCACGGACATGACAAGGAGTCTCAAAATGGTCAAGACATAAAGATTGATATATTGGAAGCCTATATTTGGATATCGGAAGTGTTCCGGGTGAAATCGGGATTTTTCCGGAAAACCGGGAGGTTACCGGAACCCCCCGGGAGGTACATGGGCCTTAATGGGCCTTAGTGGAAGAAGAGGAGAGGCGGCCAGGGCTGGGCCGCGCGCCCCTCCCCCCTTAGTCCGAATAGGACAAGGAGAGAGGGGGCCGGCGCCCCCCTCCTTCTCTCTCTCTCTGTTCCCACCTCGCGAATCCTATTCCAACTAGGATTGGGGGGGGGAGTCCTACTCCCGGAGGGAGTAGGACTCCTCCTGGCGCGCCCTATGATGGCCAGCCGGCCTCCCCCTCTTGAACCTTTATATACGGAGGCAGGGGCACCCCTAGAGACACAAGTTGATCCACGTGATCATATTCTTAGCCGTGTGCGGTGCCCCTTCCACCATAGTCCTCGATAATATTGTAGCGGTGCTTAGGCGAAGCCCTGCGACAGTAGTACATCAAGATCGTCACCACGCCGTCGTGCTGACAGAACTCTTCCCCGACACTTTGCTGGATCGGAGTCCGAGGATCGTCATCGAGCTGAACGTGTGCTAGAACTCGGAGGTGTCGTAGTTTCGGTGCTTGATCGGTCGGGCCATGAAGACGTATGACTACATCAACCGCGTTGTGCTAACGCTTCCGCTGTCGATCTACAAGGGTACATAGATCACACTCTCCCCTCTCGTTGCTATGCATCACCATGATCTTGCGTGTGCGTAGGAAATTTTTTGAAATTACTATGTTTCCCAACAGTGGCATCCGAGCCTAGATTTTATGTGTTGATGTTATATGCACTAGTAGAACACAAGTGAGTTGCGGGCGATATAAGTCATACTGCTTACCAGCATGTCATACTTTGGTTCAGCGGTATTGTTGGACGAAGCGGCCCGGACCGACATTACGCATACGCTTACGCGAGACCGGTTCTCCCGACGTGCTTTGCACATAGGTGGCTTGCAGGTGACAGTTTCTCCAACTTTAGTTCAACCGAGTGTGGCTACGCCCAGTCCTTGCGAAGGTTAAAACAACACCAACTTGACAAACTATCGTTGTGGTTTTGATGCATAGGTAAGATTGGTTCTTGCTTAAGCCCGTAGCAGCCACGTAAAACTTGCAACAACAAAGTAGAGGACGTCTAACTTGTTTTTGCAGGGCATGTTGTGATGTGATATGGTCAAGACATGATGCTAAATTTTATTGTATGAGATGATCATGTTTTGTAACCAAGTTATCGGCAACTGGCAGGAGCCATATGGTTGTCGCTTTATTGTATGCAATGCAATCGCGCTGTAATGCTTTACTTTATCACTAAGCGGTAGCGATAGTCGTGGAAGCATAAGATTGGTGAGACGACAACGATGCTACGATGGAGATCAAGGTGTCGCGCCGGTGACGATGGTGATCATGACGGTGCTTCGGAGATGGAGATCACAGGCACAAGATGATGATGGCCATATCATATCACTTATATTGATTGCATGTGATGTTTATCTTTTATGCATCTTATCTTGCTTTGATTGACGGTAGCATTATAAGATGATCTCTCACTAAATTATCAAGATAAAAGTGTTCTCCCTGAGTATGCACCATTGCCAAAGTTCGTCGTTCCCAGACACCACGTGATGATCGGGTGTGATAAGCTCTACGTCCATCTACAACGGGTGCAAGCCAGTTTTGCACACACAGAATACTCAGGTTAAACTTGACGAGCCTAGCATATGCAGATATGGCCTCGGAACACTGAGATTGAAAGATCGAGCGTGAATCATATAGTAGATATGATCAACATAGTGATGTTCACCATTGAAAACTACTCCATTTCACGTGATGATCGGTTATGGTTTAGTTGATTTGGATCACGTGATCACTTAGAGGATTAGAGGGATGTCTATCTAAGTGGGAGTTCTTTAAGTAATTTGATTAATTGAACTTAAATTTATCATGAACTTAGTACCTGATAGTATCTTGCTTATGTATGTTTGATTGTAGATAGATGGCCCGTGCAGTTGTTCCGTTGAATTTTAATGCGTTCCTTGAGAAAGCAAAGTTGAAAGATGATGGTAGCAATTACATGGACTGGGTCCGTAACTTGAGGATTATCCTCATTGCTGCACAGAAGAATTACGTCCTGGAAGCACCGCTGGGTGCCAAGCCTGCTGCTGGAGCAACACCAGATGTTATGAACGTCTGGCAGAGCAAAGCTGATGACTACTCGATAGTTCAGTGTGCCATGCTTTACGGCTTAGAATCGGGACTTCAACGACGTTTTGAACGTCATGGAGCATATGAGATGTTCCAGGAGTTGAAGTTAATATTTCAAGCAAATGCCCGGATTGAGAGATATGAAGTCTCCAATAAGTTCTATAGCTGCAAGATGGAGGAGAACAGTTCTGTCAGTGAGCATATACTCAAAATGTCTGGGTATAATAATCACTTGATTCAAATGGGAGTTAATCTTCCAGATGATTGCGTCATTGACAGAATTCTCCAATCACTGCCACCAAGCTACAAGAGCTTCGTGATGAACTATAATATGCAAGGGATGAATAAGACTATTCCCGAGCTCTTCGCAATGCTGAAAGCTGCGGAGGTAGAAATCAAGAAGGAGCATCAAGTGTTGATGGTCAACAAGACCACTAGTTTCAAGAAAAAGGGCAAAGGGAAGAAGAAGGGGAACTTCAAGAAGAACAGCACGCAAGTTGCTGCTCAAGAGAAGAAACCCAAGTCTGGACCTAAGCCTGAAACTAAGTGCTTCTACTGCAAGCAGACTGGTCACTGGAAGCGGAACTGCCCCAAGTATTTGGCGGATAAGAAGGATGGCAAGGTGAACAAAGGTATATGTGATATACATGTTATTGATGTGTACCTTACTAGAGCTCGCAGTAGCACCTGGGTATTTGATACTGGTTCTGTTGCTAATATTTGCAACTCGAAACAGGGACTACGGAATTAAGCGAACACTGGCAAAGGACGAGGTGACGATGCGCGTGGGAATGGTTCCAAAGTCGATGTGATCGCGGTCGGCACGCCTACCTCTACATCTACCTTCGGGATTAATATTAGACCTAAATAATTGTTATTTGGTGCCAGCGTTGAGCATGAACATTATATCTGGATCTTGTTTGATGCGAGACGGTTATTCATTTAAATCAGAGAATAATGGTTGTTCTATTTATATGAGTAATATCTTTTATGGTCATGCACCTTTGAAGAGTGGTCTATTTTTGATGAATCTCGATAGTAGTGATACACATATTCATAATGTTGAAGCCAAAAGATGCAGAGTTGATAATGAAAGTGCAACTTATTAGTGGCACTGTCGTTTAGGTCATATCGGTGTAAAGCGCATGAAGAAACTCCATACTGATGGACTTTTGGAACCACTTGATTATGAATCACTTGGTACTTGCGAACCGTGCCTCTTGGGCAAGATGACTAAAACACCGTTCTCCGGTACTATGGAGAGAGCAACAGGTTTGTTGGAAATCATACATACCGATGTATGTGGTCTGATGAATATTGAGGCTCGTGGCGGATATCGTTATTTTCTCACCTTCACAGATGACTTAAGCAGATATGGGTATATCTACTTAATGGAACACAAGTCTGAAACATTTGAAAATTTCAAAGAATTTCAGAGTGAAGTTGAAAATCATCGTAACAAGAAAATAAAGTTTCTACGATCTGATCGTGGAGGAGAATATTTGATTTACGAGTTTGGTGTACATTTGAAAAATTGTGGAATAGTTTCGCAACTCACGCCACCCGGAACACCACAGCGTAATGGTGTGTCCGAACATCGTAATCGTACTTTACTAGATATGGTGCGATCTATGATGTCTCTTACTAATTTACCGCTATCGTTTTGGGGTTATGCTCTAGAGACGGCCGCATTCACATTAAATAGGGCACCATCAAAATCCGTTGAGACGACGCCTTATGAACTATGGTTTGGCAAGAAACCAAAGTTGTCGTTTCTTAAAATTTGGGGCTGCGATGCTTATGTGAAAAAGCTTCAACCTGATAAGCTCGAACCCAAATCGGAGAAATGTGTCTTCATAGGATACCCAAAGGAGACTGTTGGGTACACCTTCTATCACAGATCCGAAGGCAAGACATTCATTGCTAAGAATGGATCCTTTCTAGAGAAGGAGTTTCTCTCGAAAGAAGTGAGTGGGAGGAAAGTAGAACTTGACGAGGTAACTGTACCTGCTCCCTTATTGGAAAGTAGTACATCACAGAAAACTGTTTCTGCGACACCTATACCAATTAGTGAGGAAGTTAATGATAATGATCATGAAACTTCAGAACAAGATACTACTGAACCTCGTAGATCAACCAGAGTGAGATCCGCGCCAGAGTGGTACGGTAATCCAGTTCTGGAAGTCATGCTACTAGATCATGATGAACCTACGAATTATGAAGAAGCGATGGTGAGCCCAGATTCCGCAAAGTGGCTTGAAGCCATGAAATCTGAGATGGGATCCATGTATGAGAACAAAGTATGGACTTTGGTTGACTTGCCCGATGATCGGCAAGCAATTGAGAATAAATGGATCTTCAAGAAGAAGACTGACGCTGACGGTAATGTTACTGTCTACAAAGCTCGACTTGTCGCAAAAGGTTTTCGACAAGTTCAAGGGGTTGACTACGATGAGACCTTCTCACCCGTAGCGATGCTTAAGTCTGTCCGAATCATGTTAGCGATTGCCGCATTTTATGATTATGAAATTTGGCAGATGGATGTCAAAACTGCATTCCTGAATGGATTTCTGGAAGAAGAGTTGTATATGATGCAACCAGAAGGTTTTGTCGATCCAAAGGGAGCTAACAAAGTGTGCAAGCTCCAGCGATCCATTTATGGACTGGTGCAAGCCTCTCGGAGTTGGAATAAATGCTTTGATATTGTGATCAAAGCATTTGGTTTTATACAAACTTTTGGAGAAGCCTGTATTTACAAGAAAGTGAGTGGGAGCTCTGTAGCATTTCTGATATTATATGTGGATGACATATTACTGATTGGAAATGATATAGAATTTCTGGATAGCATAAAGGGATACTTGAATAAGAGTTTTTCAATGAAAGACCTCGGTGAAGCTGCTTACATATTAGGCATAAAGATCTATAGAGATAGATCAAGACGCTTAATTGGACTTTCACAAAGCACATACCTTGACAAGATTTTGAAGAAGTTCAAAATGGATCAAGCAAAGAAAGGGTTCTTGCCTGTGTTACAAGGTGTGAAGTTGAGTCAGACTCAATGCCCGACCACTGCAGAAGATAGAGAGAAAATGAAAGATGTTCCCTATGCTTCAGCCATAGGCTCTATCATGTATGCCTAATGTGTACCAGACCTGATGTGTGCCTTGCTATAAGTTTAGCAGGGAGGTACCAAAGTAATCCAGGAGTGGATCACTGGACAGCGGTCATGTACATCCTGAAATACCTGAAAAGGACTAAGGATATGTTTCTCGCATATGGAGGTGACAAAGAGCTCACCGTAAAAGGTTACGTTTATGCAAGCTTTGACACTGATCCGGACGATTCTAAATCGCAAACCGGATACGTGTTTACATTAAACGGTGGAGCTGTCAGTTGGTGCAGTTCTAAACAAAGCGTCGTAGCGGGATCTACATGTGAAGAGGAGTACATAGCTGCTTCGGAAGCAGCGAACGAAGGAGTCTGGATGAAGGAGTTCATATCCGATCTAGGTGTCATACCTAGTGCATCAGGTCCAATGAAAATCTTTTGTGACAATACTGGTGCAATTGCCTTGGCAAAGGAATCCAAATTTCACAAGAGGACCAAGCACATCAAGAGACGCTTCAATTCCATCCGGGATCTTGTCCAGGTGGGAGACATCGAGATTTGCAAGATACATACGGATCTGAATGTTGCAGACCCGTTGACTAAGCCTCGTCCACGAGCAAAACATGATCAGCACCAAGACTCCATGGGTGTTAGAATCATCACAGTGTAATCTAGATTATTGACTCTAGTGCAAGTGGGAGACTACTGAAGGAAATATGCCCTAGAGGCAATAATAAAGTTATTATTTATTTCCTTATATCATGATAAATGTTTATTATTCATGCTAGAATTGTATTAACCGGAAACATAATACATGTGTGAATACATAGACAAACAGAGTGTCACTAGTATGCCTCTACTTGACTAGCTCGTTAATCAGATGGTTATGTTTCCTAACCATGACAAAGAGTTGTTATTTGATTAACGGGATCACATCATTAGTGAATGATCTGATTGATTGACATGACCCATTCCATTAGCTTAGCACCCGATCATTTAGTATGTTGCTATTGGTTTCTTCATGACTTATACATGTTCCTATGACTATGAGATTATGCAACTCCCGTTTACCGGAGGAACACTTTGTGTGCTACCAAATGTCACAATGTAACTGGGTGATTATAAAGGAGCTCTACAGGTGTCTCCAAAGGTACATGTTGGGTTGGCGTATTTCTAGATTAGGATTTGTCACTCTGTTTGACGGAGAGGTATCTCTGGGCCCTCTCGGTAATACACATCACATAAGCCTTGCAAGCATTGCAACTAATGTGTTAGTTGTGAGATGATGTATTACGGAACAAGTAAAGAGACTTGCCGGTAACGAGATTGAACTAGGTATTGGATACCGACGATCGAATCTCGGGCAAGTAACATACCGATGACAAAGGGAACAACGTATGTAGTTATGCGGTCTGACCGATAAAGATCTTCGTAGAATATGTAGGAGCCAATATGGGTATCCAGGTCCCGCTATTGGTTATTGACCGGAGATGTGTCTCGGTCATGTCTACATTGTTCTCGAACCGTAGGGTCCGCACGCTTAAAGTTATGATGACAGTTTCATTATGAGTTTATGTATTTTCATGTACCGAAGGTTGTTTGGAGTCCCGGATATGATCACGGACATAATGAGGAGTCTCGAAATGGTCAAGACATAAAGATTGATATATTGGACGGCTATATTCGCACACCGGAAGTGTTCCGGGGAAGTTTCGGATAAAACCGGAGAACCGGGGGGTTACCGGAACCCACCGGGGGGTTAATGGGCCTCATGGGCCTAAAGTGGAGAAGAGGAAAGGCAGCCAGGGCAGGCCGTGCACCCCCTCTCCCCCTAGTCCGAATTGGACAAGGAGGGAGGGGCGGCGCCCCCCCTTTCCTTCCTCTCCTCTCTCCCTTCCTTCCCCCTCTCCTACTTGGACAAGGAAAGGGAGGGGAGTCCTACTCCCGGTAGGAGTAGGACTCCTCCTGCGCGCCTCCTACTAGGGCCGGCCCCCCCCCCCCCCCTTGGCTCCTTTATATAAGGGGGCAAGGGGGCACCCTAGGACACACAAGTTGATCTTCGTGATCGTTCCTTAGCCGTGTGCGGTGCCCCCCTCCATGATATTACACCTCGATCATATTGTAGCGGTGCTTAGGCGAAGCCCTGCGACGGTTAAACATCAAGATGGTCATCACGCCGTCGTGCTGACGAAACTCCTCCCCGAAGCTTTGCTGGATCGGAGCCTGGCTTGTGTCATCGAGCTGTACGTGTGTCCAGAACTCGGAGGTGCCGGAGTAACGGTGCTTGGATCGGTTGGACCGGGAAGACGTACGACTACTTCCTCTATGTTGCGTCAATGCTTCCGCTTCGGTCTACGAGGGTACGTAGACAACACTCTCCCCTCTCGTTGCTATGCATCACCATGATCTTGCGTGTACGTAGGAATTTTTTTGAAATTACTACGTTCCCCAACAGTGGTATCAGAGCCAGGTTTTATGATTTGATGTTATATGCACGAGTAGAACACAAGTGAGTTGTGGGCGATATAAGTCATATTGCCTACCAGCATGTCATACTTTGGTTCGGCGGTATTGTTGGATGAAGCGGCCCGGACTGACATTACGCGTACGCTTACGCGAGACCGGTTCTCCCGACGTGCTTTGCACATAGGTGGCTTGCGGGTGACTGTTTCTCCAACTTTAGTTGAACCGAGTGTGGCTACGCCCGGTCCTTGCGAAGGTTAAACCGGCATCAACTTGACAAACTATCGTTGTGGTTTTGATGCGTAGGTAAGATTGGTTCTTTCTTAAGCCCGTAGCAGCCACGTAAAACTTGCAACAAACAAAGTAGAGGACGTCTAACTTGTTTTTGTAGGGCATGTTGTGATGTGATATGGTCAAGACATGATGCTAAATTTTATTGTATGAGATGATCATGTTTTGTAACCGAGTTATCGGCAACTGGCAGGAGCCATATGGTTGTCGCTTTATTGTATGCAATGCAATCGCGCTGTAATGCTTTACTTTATCACTAAGCGGTAGCGATAGTCGTGGAAGCATAAGATTGGCGAGATGACAACGATGCTACGATGGAGATCAAGGTGTCGCGCCGGTGACGATGGTGATCATGACGGTGCTTTGGAGATGGAGATCACAAGCACAAGATGATGATGGCCATATCATATCACTTATATTGATTGCATGTGATGTTTATCTTTTATGCATCTTATCTTGCTTTGATTGACCGTAGCATTATAAGATGATCTCTCACTAAATTATCAAGAAGTGTTCTCCCTGAGTATGCACCATTGCCAAAGTTCGTCGTGCCCAGACAACACGTGATGATCGGGTGTGATAAGCTCTACGTCCATCTACAACGGGTGCAAGCCAGTTTTTGCACACGCAGAATACTCAGGTTAAACTTGACGAGCCTAGCATATGCAAATATGGCCTCGGAACACGGAGACCGAAAGGTCGAGCGTGAATCATATAGTAGATATGATCAACATAATGATGTTCACCATTGAAAACTAATCCATTTCACGTGATGATCGGTTATGGTTTAGTTGATTTGGATCACGTGATCACTTAGAGGATTAGAGGGATGTCTATCTAAGTGGGAGTTCTTAAGTAATATGATTAATTGAACTTAAATTTATCATGAACTTAGTACCTGATAAGTATCTTGCTTATGTATTTGATTGTAGATAGATGGCCCGTTGTTGTTCCGTTGAATTTTAATGCGTTCCTTGAGAAAGCAAAGTTGAAAGATGATGGTAGCAATTACACGGACTGGGTCCGTAACTTGAGGATTATCCTCATTGCTGCACAGAAGAATTACGTCCTGGAAGCACCGCTGGGTGCCAGGCCTGCTGCTGGAGCAACACCAGATGTTATGAACGTCTGGCAGAGCAAAGCTGATGACTACTCGATAGTTCAGTGTGCCATGCTTTACGGCTTAGAACCGGGACTTCAATGATGTTTTGAATGTCATGGAGCATATGAGATGTTCCAGGAGTTGAAGTTAATATTTCAACAAATTCGGATTGAGAGATATGAAGTCTCCAATAAGTTCTATAGCTGCAAGATGGAGGAGAATAGTTCTGTCAGTGAACATATACTCATAATGTCTGGGTACCATAATCACTTGACTCAGCTGGGAGTTAATCTTCCGGTTGATAGTGTCATTGACAGAGTTCTTCAATCACTGCCACCAAGCTACAAGAGCTTCGTGATGAACTATAATATGCAAGGGATAATAAGACATTCCCGAGCTCTTCGCAATGCTAAAGCTGCGGAGGTAGAAATCAAGAAGGAGCATCAAGTGTTGATGGTCAACAAGACCACTAGTTTCAAGAAAAAGGGCAAAGGGAAGAAGAAGGGGAACTTCAAGAAGAACAGCAAGCAAGTTGCTGCTCAAGAGAAGAAACCCAAGTCTGGACCTAAGCCTGAAACTGAGTGCTTCTACTGCAAGCAGACTGGTCACTGGAAGCGGAACTGCCCCAAGTATTTGGCGGATAAGAAGGATGGCAAGGTGAACAAAGGTATATGTGATATACATGTTATTGATGTGTACCTTACTAGAGCTCGCAGTAGCACCTGGGTATTTGATACTGGTTCTGTTGCTAATATTTGCAACTCGAAACAGGGACTACGGATTAAGCGAACACTGGCAAAGGACGAGGTGACGATGCGCGTGGGAAATGGTTCCAAAGTCGATGTGATCGCGGTCGGCACGCTACCTCTACATCTACCTTCGGGATTAATATTAGACCTAAATAATTGTTATTTGGTGCCAGCGTTGAGCATGAACATTATATCTGGATCTTGTTTGATGCGAGACGGTTATTCATTTAAATCAGAGAATAATGGTTGTTCTATTTATATGAGTAATATCTTTTATGGTCATGCACACTTGAAGAGTGGTCTATTTTTGATGAATCTCGATAGTAGTGATACACATATTCATAATGTTGAAGCCAAAAGATGCAGAGTTGATAATGATAGTGCAACTTATTTGTGGCACTGCCGTTTAGGTCATATCGGTGTAAAGCGCATGAAGAAACTCCATACTGATGGACTTTTGGAACCACTTGATTATGAATCACTTGGTACTTGCAACCGTGCCTCGTGGGCAAGATGACTAAAACGCCGTTCTCCGGTACTATGGAGAGAGCAACAGATTTGTTGGAAATCATACATACAGATGTATGTGGTCCGATGAATGTTGAGGCTCGTGGCGGATATCGTTATTTTCTCACCTTCACAGATGATTTAAGCAGATATGGGTATATCTATTTAATGAAACATAAGTCTGAAACATTTGAAAAGTTCAAAGAATTTCAGAGTGAAGTAGAAAATCATCGTAACAAGAAAATAAAGTTTCTACGATCTGATCGTGGAGGAGAATATTTGAGTTACGAGTTTGGTGTACATTTGAAACAATGCGGAATAGTTTCGCAACTCACGCCACCCGGAACACCACAGCGTAATGGTGTGTCCGAACATCGTAATCGTACTTTACTAGATATGGTGCGATCTATGATGTCTCTTACTAATTTACCGCTATCGTTTTGGGGTTATGCTTTAGAGACGGCCGCATTCACGTTAAATAGGGCACCATCGAAATCCATTGAGACGACGCCTTATGAACTATGGTTTGGTAAGAAACCAAAGTTGTCGTTTCTTAAAGTTTGGGGCTGCGATGCTTATGTGAAAAAGCTTCAACCTGATAAGCTCGAACCCAAATCGGAGAAATGTGTCTTCATAGGATACCCAAAGGAGACTGTTGGGTACACCTTCTATCACAGATCCGAAGGCAAGACATTCGTTGCTAAGAATGGATCCTTTCTAGAGAAGGAGTTTCTCTCGAAAGAAGTGAGTGGGAGGAAAGTAGAACTTGATGAGGTAACTGTACCTGCTCCCTTATTGGAAAGTAGTTCATCACAGAAACCGGTTTCTGTGATACCTACACCAATTAGTGAGGAATTTAATGATGATGATCATGAAATTTCAGATCAAGTTACTACTGAGCCTCGTAGATCAACCAGAGTAAGATCCGCACCAGAGTGGTACGGTAATCCTGTTCTGGAAGTCATGCTACTAGATCATGATGAACCTACGAACTATGAAGAAGCGATGGTGAGCCCAGATTCCGCAAAATGGCTTGAAGCCATGAAATCTGAGATGGGATCCATGTATGAGAACAAAGTATGGACTTTGGTTGACTTGCCCGATGATCGGCAAGCAATTGAGAATAAATGGATCTTCAAGAAGAAGACTGACGCTGACGGTAATATTACTGTCTACAAAGCTCGACTTGTCGCAAAAGGGTTTCGGCAAGTTCAAGGGGTTGACTACGATGAGACCTTCTCACCCGTAGCGATGCTTAAGTCTGTCCGAATCATGTTAGCAATTGCCGCATTTTATGATTATGAAATTTGGCAGATGGATGTAAAAAGTGCATTCCTGAATGGATTTCTGGAAGAAGAGTTGTATATGATGCAACCGGAAGGTCTTGTCGATCCAAAAGGAGCTGACAAAGTGTGCAAGCTCCAGCGATCCATTTATGGACTGGTGCAAGCCTCTCGGAGTTGGAATAAACGCTTTGATAGTGTGATCAAAGCATTTGGTTTTATACAGACTTTCGGAGAAGCCTGTATTTACAAGAAAGTGAGTGGGAGCTCTGTAGCATTTCTGATATTATATGTGGATGACATATTACTGATTGGAAATGATATAGAATTTCTGGATAGCATAAAGGGATACTTGAATAAGAGTTTTTCAATGAAAGACCTCGGTGAAGCTGCTTACATATTAGGCATAAAGATCTATAGAGATAGATCAAGACGCTTAATTGGACTTTCACAAAGCACATACCTTGACAAGATTTTGAAGAAGTTCAAAATGGATCAAGCAAAGAAAGGGTTCTTGCCTGTGTTACAAGGTGTGAAGTTGAGTCAGACTCAATGCCCGACCACTGCAGAAGATAGAGAGAAAATGAAAGATGTTCCCTATGCTTCAGCCATAGGCTCTATCATGTATGCCTAATGTGTACCAGACCTGATGTGTGCCTTGCTATAAGTTTAGCAGGGAGGTACCAAAGTAATCCAGGAGTGGATCACTGGACAGCGGTCATGTACATCCTGAAATACCTGAAAAGGACTAAGGATATGTTTCTCGCATATGGAGGTGACAAAGAGCTCACCGTAAAAGGTTACGTTTATGCAAGCTTTGACACTGATCCGGACGATTCTAAATCGCAAACCGGATACGTGTTTTACATTAAACGGTGGAGCTGTCAGTTGGCGCAGTTCTAAACAAAGCATCGTAGCGGGATCTACATGTGAAGCGGAGTACATAGCTGCTTCGGAAGCAGCAAACGAAGGAGTCTGGATGAAGGAGTTCATATCCGATCTAGGTGTCATACCTAGTGCATCGGGTCCAATGAAAATCTTTTGTGACAATATTGGTGCAATTGCTTTGGCAAAGGAATCCAGATTTCACAAAAGGACCAAACACATCAAGAGACGCTTCAATTCCATCCGGGATCAAGTCTAGGTGGGAGATAGAGATTTGCAAGATACATACGGATCTGAATGTTGCAGAACCTGTTGACTAAGCCTCTTCCACGAGCAAAACATGATAAGCACCAAGGCTCCATGGGTGTTAGAATCATTAATGTGTAATCTAGATTATTGACTCTAGTGCAAGTGGGAGACTGAAGGAAATATGCCCTAGAGGCAATAATAAAGTTATTATTTATTTCCTTATATCATGATAAAAGTTTATTATTCATGCTAGAATTGTATTAACCGGAAACATAATACATGTGTGAATACATAGACAAACAAAGTGTCACTAGTATGCCTCTACTTGACTAGCTCGTTAATCAAAGATGGTTGTGTTTCCTAACCATAGACAAAGAGTTGTTATTTGATTAACGGGATCACATCATTAATTGAATGATCTGATTGACATGACCCATTCCATTAGCTTAGCACCCGATCGTTTAGTATGTTGCTATTGCTTTCTTCATGACTTATACATGTTCCTATGACTATGAGATTATGCAACTCCCGTTTACCGGAGGAACACTTTGTGTGCTACCAAACGTCACAACGTAACTGGGTGATTATAAAGGAGCTCTACAGGTGTCTCCAAAGGTACATGTTGGGTTGGCGTATTTCGAGATTAGGATTTGTCACTCCGTTTGACGGAGAGGTATCTCTGGGCCCTCTCGGTAATACACATCACATAAGCCTTGCAAGCATTGCAACTAATGTGTTAGTTGTGAGATGATGTATTACGGAATGAGTAAAGAGACTTGCCGGTAACGAGATTGAACTAGGTATTGGATACCGATGATCGAATCTCGGGCAAGTAACATACCGATGACAAAGGGAACAACGTATGTAGTTATGCGGTCTGACCGATAAAGATCTTCGTAGAATATGTAGGAGCCAATATGGGCATCCAGGTCCCGCTATTGGTTATTGACCGGAGACGTGTCTCGGTCATGTCTACATTGTTCTCGAACCGTAGGGTCCGCACGCTTAAAGTTACGATGACAGTTTCATTATGAGTTTATGTATTTTGATGTACCGAAGGTTGTTCGGAGTCCCGGATATGATCACGGACATAACGAGGAGTCTCGAAATGGTCGAGACATAAAGATTGATATATTGGACGGCTATATTCAGACACCGAAAGTGTTCCGGGGAAGTTTCGGATAAAACCGGAGAACCAGGGGGTTACCGGAACCCTCGGGGGGGTTAATGGGCCTCATGGGCCTAAAGTGGAGAAGAGGAAAGGCAGCCAGGGCAGGCCGCGCGTGCCCTCTCCCCCTAGTCCGAATTGGACAAGGAGGGAGGGGCGGCGCCCCCCCCCCTTTCCTTCCTCTCCTCTCTCCCTTCCTTCCCCCTCTCCTACTTGGACAAGGAAAGGGAGGGGAGTCCTACTCCCGGTAGGAGTAGGACTCCTCCTGCGCGCCTCCTACTAGGGCCGGCCACACCCCCCCTTGGCTCCTTTATATACGGGGGCAAGGGGGCACCCTAGGACACACAAGTTGATCTTCGTGATCGTTCCTTAGTCGTGCCCCCTCCACGATATTACACCTCGATCATATTGTAGCGGTGCTTAGGCGAAGCCCTACGACGGTTAAACATCAAGATCATCATCACGCCATCGTGCTGACGAAACTCCTCCCCGAAGCTTTGCTGGATCGGAGCCCGGGGTGTGTCATCGAGATGTACGTGTGTCAAGAACTCGGAGGTGCCAGAGTAACGGTGCTTGGATCGGTTGGACCGGGAAGACGTACGACTACTTCCTCTACGTTGCGTCAACGCTTCCGCTTCGGTCTACGAGGGTACGTAGACAACACTCTCCCCTCTCGTTGCTATGCATCATCATGATCTTGCGTGTACGTAGGAATTTTTTTGAAATTACTACGTTCCCCAACAGTAACAAGTCATAGTAATTTTCAGCACACTATATAAATTTTTCCTTACCAAATTCCACCTACCAAAGGCGATTCACTCCCCGGCAACGGCGCCAGAAAAGAGTATTGATGACCCACAAGTATAGGGGATCTATCGTAGTCCTTTCGATAAGTAAGAGTGTCAAACCCAACGAGGAGCAGAAGGAAATGATAAGCGGTTTCCAGCAAGGTATTCTCTGCAAGTACTGAAACAAGTGGTAACAGATAGTTTTGTGATAGGATAATTTAAAACGAGAACAAGTAACAAAAGGAAATAAAGTGCAGTAAGGTGGCCCAATCCTTTTTGTAGCAAAGGACAAGCCTGGACAAACTCTTATATAGAGAAAAGCGCTCCCGAGGACACATGGGAATATCGTCAAGCTAGTTTTCATCACGCTCATATGATTCGCGTTCGGTACTTTGATAATTTGGTATGTGGGTGGACCGGTGCTTGGGTACTGCCCTTAATTGGACAAGCATCCCACTTATGATTAACCTCTATTGCAAGCATCCGCAACTACAACAAAAGTATTAAGGTAAACCTAACCATAGCATGAAACATATGGATCCAAATCAGCCCCTTACAAAGCAACGCATAAACTAGGGTTTAAGCTTATGTCACTCTAGCAACCCATCATCTACTTATTAATCCCCAATGCCTTCCTCTAGGCCCAAACAATGGTGAAGTTTCATGTAGTCGACGTTCACATAACACCACTAGAGGAGAGACAACATACATCTCAGCAAAATATCGAACGAATACCAAATTCACATGACTACTAATAGCAGGACTTCTCCCATGTCCTCAGGAACGAAAGTAACTACTCACAAAGCATAAACATGTTCATAATCATAGGGGTATTAATATGCATATAGGATCTGAACATATGATCTTCCACCAAATAAACCAACTAGAATCAACTACAAGGAGTAATTAACACTACTAGCAACCTACTAGCACCAATCCCGGACTTGGAGACAAGAATTGGATACAAGAGATGAACTAGGGTTTTGAGAGGAGATGGTGCTGATGAAGATGTTGATGGAGATTGCCCTCTCCCGATGAGAGGAGCATTGGTGATGACGATGGCGATGATTTCCCCCTCCGGGGGGGAAGTTTCCCCGGCAGAACAGCTCCGCCGGAGCCCTAGATTGGTTCCGCCAAGGTTCCGCCTCGTGGCGGCGGAGTTTCGTCTGAGAAGATGGCTTATGATTTTTTTCCCATCGAAAGAATTCATATAACAGAAGATGGTCACCGGAGGACCAACAGGGGGGCCATGAGGTAGGGGGCGCGCCCAGGGGGTAGGGCACGCCCCCAACCTCGTGGGCAGGGTGTGCCCCCCTGGTGAAGTTCTTGCTCTGAGTATTTTTTATATATTTGGAAAACGTCTTCCGTGGAGTTTCAGGACTTTTAGAGCTCTGCAGAATTGGTCTCTAATATTTGCTCCTTTTCCAACCCAGAATCCCAGCTGCCGGCATTCTCCCTCTTTATGTAAACCTTGTAAAATAAGAGAGAATAGGCATAAGTATTGTGACATAATGTGTAATAACAGCCCATAATGCAATAAATATCGATATAAAAGCATGATGCAAAATGGACGTATCAGAAAGCATCGCTCAAGCTTTGGGGAGGCTTAAATCAATGTTATATTCATGCCCCAATCATGAGCTCTCAAGAGAAATGATTATTTAAAAAATTTATGCTTGGCTTTCTGATAGCAATCGCACAATGCTTGATACTTCTTGTGCTGGCTCTTTTATGATGAAGACTATTGACCTCAAATGGGATTTATTGGAAAGAATTAAATGCAACTATGAAGATTGGGACCTCGACAAAGGTAAGGAGTCAGGTATGACACCTAGCTTTGATTGTGTTAAATCTTTTATGGATACCGATGTTTTACATAAATTTAGCACTAAATATGGACTTGACTCTGAGATAGTAGCTTCTTTCTGTGAATCTTTTGCTACTCATGTTGATCTCCCCAAGGAGAAGTGGTTTAAATATCACCCTCCCATATAAGTAAAAGTAGATGCACCTATTAAAGTTGAAGAAAGGACTATCACTTATACTGATCCTATTGTTCCTACTTCTTATGTTGAGAAACCACCTTTTCCTGTCAGGATAAAGGATCATGCTAAAGCTTCAACTGTGTTTTGTAAAAGCAATATTAAAACTTATACACCTTCTGAGCAAATTAAAGTTGAACCTGATATTGCTATTGTTAAAGATCTCTTGGCTGATAATATTGATGGGCATGTTATTTATTTCTGTGATGAAACTGCTAGAATTGCTAAAACTTGTGCTAAAGATAAACCTAGACCTGTGGTAGGCATGCCTGTTATTTCTGTTAAAATAGGAGATCATTGTTATCATGGCTTATGTGATATGGGTGCCAGTGCTAGTGCAATACCTATTAGCCTATATAGAGAAATTATGCATGATATTGCACCTGTTGAGTTAGAAGATATTGATGTCACAATTAAACTTGCCAATAGAGATACTATTTCACCAATGGGAATTGTTAGAGATGTTGAAGTCTTGTGTGGGAAAACTAAATATCCTGCTGATTTTCTTGTTCTTGGTTCCCCACAAGATAGCTTTTTGTTGGGGAACGTTGCAGAAAACAAAAATTTTCCTACTCGTTTCACCAAGATCCATCTAGGAGTTCATCTAGCAACGAGTCATTGGATGCATCTACATACCTTTGTAGATCGCGTGCGGAAGCGTTCAAAGAACGGGGATGAGGTAGTCGTACACGACGTGATCCAAATCACCGATGACCAAGCGCCGAACGGACGGCACCTCCGCGTTCAACACACATACGGGACGGGAGACGTCTCCTCCTTCTTGATCCAGCAAGGGGGAAGGAGAGGTTGATGAAGATCCAGCAGCACGACGGCGTGGTGGTGGATGCAGGGCGTCACAGTAGCAGGGCTTCGCCTATACTACGAGAGAGAGACGTAACGGGGAGAGAGGGAGGCACCAAAGGCTGTGGTATGAAGTCCCTCCTCTCCCCCACTATATATAGGAGGGCCAAGGGGGGGTGTGCCAGCCTAGGAGATCCAATCTCCTAGGGGCGGCGGCCAAGGGGAGGTTTCCCTCCCCCCCCCAAGGCACCTAGGGGTGCCTTCCACTAGTGGGACTCCTCCCCTGTGGAAACCCTAGGCGCATGGGCCTATAGGGGCTGGTGCCCTTGGCCCATATAGGCCAAGGCGCACCCCCTATAGCCCATGTGGCCCCCCGGGGCAGGTGGCCCCACCCTGTGGGCCCCCGGGACCCCTCCGGTGGTCCCGGTACAATACCGATGACCCCGAAACTTATCCCGATGGCCGAAATAGCACTTCCTATATATAATTCTTTACCTCTGGACCATTCCGGAACTCCTCGTGACATCCGGGATCTCATCCGGGACTCCGAACAACATTCGGGTTACTGCATATACATATCTTCACAACCCTAGCGTCACCGAACCTTAAGTGTGTAGACCCTACGGGTTCGGGAGACAAGCAGACATGACCGAGACGACTCTCCGGTCAATAACCAACAGCGGGATCTGGATACCCATGTTGGCTCCCACATGCTCCACGATGATCTCATCGGATGAACCACGATGTCGAGGATTCAATCAACCCCGTATGCAATTCCCTTTCAATCGATATGTTACTTGCCCGAGATTCGATCATCGGTATCCCAATACCTCGTTCAATCTCATTACCGGCAAGTCACTTTACTCGTACCGTAATGCATGATCCCGTGACCAGACACTTGGTCACTTTGAGCTCATTATGATGATGCATTACCGAGTGGGCCCAGTGATACCTCTTCGTCATACGGAGTGACAAATCCCAGTCTTGATCCATGTCAACCCAATAGACACTTTCGGAGATACCCGTAGTCTACCTTTATAGTCACCCAGTTACGTTGTGACGTTTGGTATACCCAAAGCACTCCTACGGTATCCGGGAGTTACACGATCTCATGGTCTAAGGAAAAGATACTTGACATTGGAAAAACTCTAGCAAACGAACTATACGATCTTGTGCTATGTTTAGGATTGGGTCTTGTCCATCACATCATTCTCCTAATGATGTGATCTCATTATCAATGACATCCAATGTCCATAGTCAGGAAACCATGACTATCTGTTGATCAACGAGCTAGTCAACTAGAGGCTTACTAGGGACATGTTGGTGTCTGTTATTCACACATGTATTACGATTTCCGGATAACACAATTATAGCATGAATAAAGACAATTATCATGAATAAGGAAATATAATAATAATGCTTTTATTATTGCCTCTAGGGCATATTTCCAACACTTTTGTCCCATTATATTTGGTAGACCCTTCTTAAACACTGTTAATGCTAAGATAGATTGCAAAAAGGATGTTGTTACTATCGGTTTAGATGATATGTCTCATGAATTTAATTTCTCTAAATTTAGTAGACAACACCATGAAGAAGAATTACCTAGTAAGGATGAAATTATTGGTCTTGCTTCTATTGCCGTACCTCCTAGTGATCCTTTAGAACAATATTTGCTAGACCATGAAAATGATATGTTTATGAATGAAAGAAGGGAAATAGATGAAGTATTCTTTAAACAGGAACCTATTCTGAAACACAATTTTCCTGTTGAAATCCTAGGGGATCCTCCTCCACCCATGGGTGATCCCGTGTTTGAGCTTAAACCATTGCCTGATACTCTTAAATATGCTTATCTTGATGAGAAAAAGATATATCCTGTTATTATTAGTGCTAACCTTTCAGAGCATGAGGAAGAGAGATTATTGAAAACTCTGAAGAAGCACCGTGTTGCTATTGGTTGTACTCTTGATGATCTTAAGGGCATTAGCCCACTCTATGTCAACATAAAATAAATCTGGAAGAAGATGCTAAACCAATTCGTGATCATCAACGACGGCTGACTCCTAAAATGAAAGAAGTGGTAAGAAAAGAAATACTAAAGCTCCTTGAGGCAGGTATAATCTATCCCGTTGCTGATAGTCAGTGGGTAAGTCATGTCCATTGTGTCCCTAAGAAGGGAGGTATTACTGTTGTTCCTAATGATAAAGATGAATTGATTCCTCAAAGAATTATTACAGGTTGTAGGATGGTAATTGATTTCCACAAATTAAATGAGGCCACTAAAAAGGATCATTGCCCCTTACCTTTTATCGATCAAATGCTAGAAAGATTATCCAAACATACACATTTTTGCTTTATAGATGGTTATTCTGGCTTCTCTCAAATACCTGTGTCAGCCAAAGATCAATCAAAGACTACTTTTACTTGCCCTTTTGGTACTTTTGCTTATAGACGTATGCCTTTTGGTTTATGTAATGCACCTGCTACCTTTCAAAGATGCATGATGGCTATATTCTCTAACTTCTGTGAAAAGATTTGTGAGGTTTTCATGGACGATTTCTCCGTCTATGGATCTTGTTTTGATGATTGCTTGAGCAACCTTGATCGAGTTTTGCAGAGATGTGCAGAAACTAATATTGTCTTGAATTGGGAAAAGTGTCACTTTATGGTTAATCAAGGTATTGTCTTGGGGCATAAAGTTTCTGAAAGAGGTATTGAAGTTGATAAATCCAAGGTTGATGCTATTGAGAAGATGCCATGCCCCAAGGACATCAAAGGTATAAGAAGTTTCCTTGGTCACGCCAGATTTTATAGGAGGTTCATTAAGGACTTCTCAAAAATTTCTCGGCCTCTGACTAATTTATTACAAAAAGATATACCATTTGTCTTTGATGATGATTGTGTAGAAGCATTTGAAATACTTAAGAAAGCATTGATCTCTGAACCTATTGTTCAGCCACCTAATTGGAATCTATCCTTTGAAATTATGTGTGATGCTAGTGATTATGTTATAGGTGTTGTTCTAGGGCAAAGAGTTGATAAGAAAATAAATGTTATTCAATATGCTAGTAAAACCCTAGACAATGCCCAAAGAAATTATGCTACTACTGAAAAAGAATTTTTAGCATTTGTATTTGCTTGTGATAAGTTCAGACCTTATATTGTTGATTCTAAAGTAACTATTCACACTGATCTTGCTGCTATTAAATATCTCATGGAAAAGAAAGATGCTAAACCTAGACTTATTAGATGGGTTCTCTTGCTACAAGAATTTGACTTACATATTGTTGATAGAAAGGGAGCTGAGAACCCCATTGCAGACAACTTGTCTAGGTTAGAAAATGTGCTTGATGACCCACTACCTATTGATGATAGCTTTCCTGATGAGCAATTAAATGTTATAAATGCTTCTCATACTGCTCCATGGTATGCGGATTATGCTAATTACATTGTTGCTAAGTTTATACCACCTAGTTTCACATACCAGCAAAAGAAAACGTTCTTCTATGATTTGAGGCATTACTTTTGGGATGACCCACATCTTTATAAAGAAGTAGTAGATGGTGTTATTAGATGTTGTGTACCTGAGCATGAACAGGAACAGATCCTACGCAAGTGTCACTCCGAAGCTTATGGAGGACACCATGCTGGAGATAGGACTGCACATAAGGTATTGCAATCTGGTTTTCATTGGCCTACTCTCTTCAAGGATGCCCGTAAGTTTGTTTTATCTTGTGATGAATGTCAAAGAATTGGTAATATTAGTAGACGTCAAGAAATGCCTATGAACTATTCTCTCGGTATTGAACCATTTGATGTTTGGGGCTTTGACTATATGGGACTTTTTCCTTCCTCTAATGGATATACACATATTTTAGTTGTTGTTGATTACGTTACTAAGTGGGTAGAAGCTATTCCAACTAGTAGTGCTGATCATAACACTTCTATTAAAACGCTTAAAGAAGTTGTTTTTACAAGATTTGGAGTCCCTAGATATTTAATGACTGATGGTGGTTCACATTTTATTCATGGTGCTTTCCGTAAAATGCTTGCTAAGTATGATGTTAATCATAGAATTGCATCCCCTTATCACCCTCGGTCTAGTGGTCAAGTAGAATTGACTAATAGAGAGCTCAAATTAATTTTGCAATAGACGGTTAATAGATCTAGAAAGAATTGGTCCAAGAAACTTGATGATGCATTATTGGCCTATAGAACTGTATATAAAAATCCTATGGGTTTGTCTCCGTATAAAATGGTTTATGGAAAAAACATGTCACTTACCTCTCGAACTAGAACACAAGGGATATTGGGCTATTAAAGATCTCAATTATGATTTTAAACTTGCCGGTGAGAAGAGGTTATTTGATATTAGCTCACTCGATGAATGGAGAACCCAAGCCTACGAAAATGCCAAGTTGTTTAAAGAAAAAGTTAAAAGATGGCATGATAAAAGGATACAAAAGCGTGAGTTTAATGTAGGTGATTATGTATTTCTATACAACTCTTGTTTAAGATTTTTTGCAGGAAAACTTCTCTCGAAATGGGAAGGTCCTTACGTTATCGAGGAGGTCTGTCGTTCCGGTGCCATAAAAATCAACAACTTCGAAGGCACAAATCCGAAGGTGGTGAGCGGTCAAAGAATCAAACATTATATCTCAGGTAATCCAATAAATGTTGAAACCAATGTTATTGAAACCGTAACCCCGGAGGAATACATAAGGGACACTTTACGGAACGTTTCGGACTCCGAAAAGGAATAGCTATGTGGTACGGTAAGTAAACCGACTCCAAAACAGTTTATAAGGCAATATTTCTCCGTTTTGGAATATTTAGAAAAATAGAAAACTAAGAAGCAGTACGGGATGGACACGAGGCCTCCACGAGGGTGGAGGGCGCGCCCTACCCTACTGGGCGCGCCCCCCTACCTCGTGAGCACCTCGTGCGCTTTCCGGACTCCGTTTTTTACACGACACGTATTTTGGTAGGTAAAAATTCATTATATAATCTCCCGGGGGTTTTGACTCCTGTATCACGCAATTATCCTCTGTTTGTGTTTCGAGCTATTGCTGCTACAGATTAGAGCAAGATGTCTTCGAAAGAGTCAGTCGGGGAGAGCCGGGTGTCTCACCCGACACCGGGATCAATGACAAACAACAATGTTAACCTCTTTGGGCCAGCAACGGAGGAAGAGATGGAGGCTGATTTGAAAAGGATAGATGCCATGGAAGAGGATCAAGAAGTCACTTCCCGCTTCCGAGCTGGATTCACAATGGGAGAACTGCAGAGCTCGGCTGTTCCAAACTCGGTTATCCCTTCCAATATTAGATTTCTTTCTTATGAGAATATGAAAAAGAGTGTCACTGGTTCTCCCGCAACTATGCAGCACCCTTGGGTGCAGGGAGCTTTGACTGTTACAGGAAAACTCCGAAAGGAAATAATGGACCTCAAGCAGCAAGTCAATAAGCTCTAGGAGGAGAATCGTATCATGAGGGGCATCATCGCCAAGAATATCACATCACCATCCCCGAAAAGAGAGACATAATCACATCGGTATGGGCACTCCCCTTGGCAACTGCCAAGCTTGGGGGAGTGCCCCGGTATCGTATCACCATCATTTTATCTTTACCGTTTTTTCTTAGTTCGATCCTTTTGGCAATATCTTGATCTAGTAGAATAAAAGTTTTAGTATGATCTAGTCGTGATTTTTGCTTTATAATTCCTCTATGTAATCGAGTCCATGAGCTATATAATAAAGATTAGTGTTGAGTTAAGGGCTTGATTATTTTGCCATGATCCTAAGGGAATAAAAGAAAAGAGAAAAAAATAAAAAGAAACAAAAAGATCATGTGAATCTTATGGAGAGTAATGAGCTCGCATAGAAAAAGTATGATGAATAAAAGTTGTTGAGAGTTAACAAACATAGTTTTGGTCATCGTTGCAATTAATAGGAAGTAATAAAGGAAGAGAGGTCTTCACATATAAATATACTATCTTGGACATCTTTTATGATTGTGAGCACTCATTAAAATATGACATGCTAAAGAGTTGATGTTAGACAAAGAAGACAACGTAATGGGTTATGTTTTCTTACATCTGAGATAAATTATATTGTCATGGATCATCCAACATGGTTGAGCTTGCCTTTCCCCCTCATGCTAGCCAAATTCATCGCACCAAGTAGAGATACTACTTGTGCTTCCAAATACCCTTAAATCAATTTTTCCATGAGAGTCCACCATACCTACCTATGCATTGAGTAAGATCCTCCAAGTAAGTTGGCATCAGTGCAAGCAATAAAAATTGCTCTCTAAATATGTATGACTTATTAGTGTGGGAGAAATAAGCTTTATACGATCGTGTGATATGGAAGAAATAAAAGCGACAGACTGCATAATAAAGGTCCATATCACAAGTGGCAATATAAAGTGACGTTCTTTCACATTAAGATTTTGTGCATCCAACCATAAAAGTGCATGACAACCTCTGCTTCCCTCTGCGAAGGGCCTATCTTTTACTTTTACTAGATGACTCGTTACGCCAATGGCGCAAGGGCGAATGGGAGCCAAGTATTGTGAGAATATTTAGACACCCAAGTCGAAAACCAAATGTGGCCAACACTCCCGCATCCTCTGCTTGGAAGCCGTCTTTACTCACCAGATCTAACATAGATACATAATTCTTCAAGAGCAAATTTCAGAGAAAATATAAAGCTTTGAAGGCTTTAAGTTGTACTATTGAGACCATACCACCGTATCTTCATTTAGTTTCTTTCGAAACCTAAAGGTCTAAAACGATGGTACATGTGAGAAGCTGTGAATCCACAACAAAAAACTAAACTAACTTCCAAACAAACATTTCATGTTTGGAAGCCACAAAGAAGCAGCCCAGATATCTCTCGTTGTAGTACAGGTACGTGTCCTTAATCCTGCATCCACAGCCCAAAAAATTTCAACACCTAAATCCACGAAATCTAACCGAAGGAAATAATGGCAGAAACATGCGTCGTGGCTTACGTCTCTGAGGACTTCTTGGCATTCTTGTGCAGGTTGGACACAGCAATCCTCGCTGCGAGCTGCAGAAGAACCACACAGGCACCTTCCTTCACCTTGCCCTTGGGGAGGAGGGGGGCAACACTTGCAGCGCCGCGACAAGGCTTTGCGAACGCCGCCGGCGAGAGCGCGCAGCGGAGGGCGTCGAGAGTGGCAGCGGCCTCCGCCTCGGCGCGGGCGTAGTGGCCGCGCGACTCGAGGCAGCACACAAGCAGTCGCGCTGGAGCAGCAGATGTGTAGGCAAGTAACAAAGATTGGTCAAAGGGAAACAAATTATCCAAAAGAAGAAAGGTTTTATATATTTTCAACGTACCCAGCCATAAAATCAAATGCTTCTTGATTAACAAAATGAACACACAATTAAGCGGGCATAGGAGGTGTACAATCATGTACTGACAAAAATCAGAGGGGTTAGATTATGTTCAAATGAGATAAATCATCAAGGTTCCAATGATAGACTACTGAACTCAATTTGATATATCTAATTTAATAGTGATAAAATTTGATGCCTGGAATGCACTATATGTCAATTTGAGGTAAGAACACATATTGTTTACCAACTTGAGGTAAGAACAGTATCTATATGGAAAAGGTAAACTGCAACTCTAATAGTGATAAATGATAACCTATGCAATAATAGTACTTGTTTCAGCAAAATAGCGACACACAAGCACACACACTAATATTGCATCAGCTACACGCCAACAAATTAATGACCAGGATGATAGAACCGTACATAAGTTTCACCTTCTAATGATCCCACAAAATAGATAGTGGTAGCTGACGATGTTTCAGTATTGTCATTACCCCATCACAATGTTATATATTTTGTTTAATAAAAGGCAATGCAGATATTATAATATGTATATCTTTTCCAGCTTAATTCTATTTTATATTTCTTATACACAGTCTAGAACTCGTATCCCCAGCAAATAGCCAAACCTGGAGCTTCACTGGGATGAAATAATGTCTGTTGCTCATTATCTTGCACAATTTCCATGAATGAGATCGTAAATCCAAATATCATAGTTCAGATTCATGTCCCGATTCTGATCCTACGAATTGCAATAAGAGATATTAGCTATAAATAAACATGCAAGACAAAAATGTCATAAACTTATCACACAAATTAGAATCTGCACCTGTACTAAACTTTTGGTTAAAATCATGGCAGTTTGAAAAGAACTACAACTACAGCTCATCGGCTTGAAATGCTTCGTGTGAGAAAATAAGAGTGATCTGCACGCATGTGTCTTCGACTACGCCACGCCGTCCATCGAACCGTTAGTGGATAGGATCAAAGATGAGACCCGAACGTTGGGAAAACGCTGGAGCCCAGGGGTTTCGGGTTGTCCTGCCCACAACCTGGGATGTCCATTGATAGGATGCATGACACTGTACCGCTCACCTCCTAGGAGGTCTGTTCTACCTTTTCCATGAAATGAAATGCAAAGGTCCTTTGTGTTTTCTCGAAAAAAAAGTGATCCTAGTTTGTAGGCTTCATAGAAATTCGATCAAAACGCAAGTGATCCTATGAGACCCAGCACAACATCGTTTCATGAGACCGATGCATCAATTGCACTGTAGTGTATCTACTATAGATAAATAACTGTCTAACATGATATTTTATTTTTTATTAGTGGTTGCAGTCTTGTACACCAAGACCTGCCATAACGTGAGTAATTCAGTTGATTCAGCTTGTTGTTCCAAGCAACAAATATAAAAATATGCTGACTGCAGGTTGATTTGCCTGTAGGAGCCTGTGGGGGTAAAGGAGGGGATTGCTTCTGAAGTGCAGCACCTAAAATCAGTGTGTACTCTTTTTGTCAAATCCCTTATTTACCTTCTGGCTCTGTATGTATCCTAAATACTTTCAAGCTAACATTGTGGTATTTGCTTCAAGGACATAAAGAAAACCAGGTCTGCTATTTAGGAAGAGAAGGCAAAGTCAGTAATAGAGCAAGCCGGGCAGGCACAAGAGCAAGTACTAAGACTGATAATGCATGAATGGAGAAATAAACTATAGTGCAAGCATGAAATGTGTGATCCTTGATTAGAACCAAATCTGTTATTGGATGCTCGACTTGGTACTGTGGAACACACAGAAAAGTTTGTAAATACATAGTACATTAGATGCCTAATATATATATAACTTGCACATCACACTTGATGGCCACATATTGATAAACCAGTATCAGTAAACTGAAGTGAATTCACCAAGTTTATACATTGCTTTCACATCATTACTCAAATAACTCATACAGTACATAGTCTCACAATATACACCACTTTATTTTGCAACATATTTCATTTTAATTGTAAGGAAAAGTGATCCGCATATTTGATTTCAATCAACTATGGTGCTCAAGGATTAATCATCTTAAAATACCTAAAGCAATCTGACCTTGTCCTTAGTGAGCAGGGGACCTACACCTGCAGTCTGCGTAGAAAAAGAGATCAAACAATCCTTATGGGCATACGGTCGAGCAGTAAATATGTAAACAAAATGTTATCAGTTCCCACAAAGGAACCAAATAATCCACATCCATCCAAGAAGACATGTCCTCGTAAATCATGTAAAACTCCGCATTTCTGTCAAGGGAGCCAACAAGTGATGTTCCTTCTGCATCCACCTGGAATTGACAATGTGGTCATTGTCTGTACTAAAATTCAGAAAAGTAAGGCCACACATGTGACTGAAACAGAGTGTGGACCTTTGTTTTTGGCAAGCTGCTTGCCTTGCTCTCGTTATCTAAAGCAAACCAGATGAAGATGCAGCAGTTCTGGTGATGTCACCCCGGCGCGGCAAAGATCAGCCCGCTGATTGAGCAAGAGATGCAGGACCAAAACTCTCAGGGATTCAGAGCAAACTGACCTCCCACTCACTGCATCCAGCACAGAAACAAGAAACTTTTAGATTGCGACCTACCAAATTATCCATCCAAACATCCAGTCATACAGAGTCATTCAGATATCAGAAAATTATTAACCATTAGGTAACGCTGTTATTGTATGGAGGAAAATAAGATAGGACAGTAAGGGAAGAGACTCGAGCACTCACATCCATGGCGAGGGTGGGGTGCTTGGGGAGATGGGCCTGCAGCATCCACTGCTAGGAGGAGGACGAAGCTGAGGAAGAAGAGGTACCTAGCAGTGGTGAAGCAGGGAGGCATCTCCATCTCGAGCACGACAGGGAGGCCGAGGAAGCCATGGAAGCAGTTTTTTCTTGGTGCAATCTGAAAAATAAGACTTCTTTTGCTGCATTGGCATATTAGGATTTAGTACGTTACAACTTTGCAATGATTGACATCAAAGAATGTGATGAAAAACCCATCGTTCCTACTGTACTAATTAATACCAGGTGTCATCACAAGTCATCCGTGAAGTGTTGTAAAGAAGCAGGTAGTAGCAATCTTTTGAGGAAAGCAGGTTCTTTTCAAACACATAGATGTGGTTGATCTGCAGGCGGAAAGTCGGAAACATACTGGTACAAAAAATTATGCTAGCCACTAAAATTTTAATCATACAAAGACTTGGCAGACTGAATCCTTGACCTCTTGCTTTTTACTTTCAGGACCTTCTCCAATTTTTTAGCTTTTCAGATGGCCGTGGTAACTGCTTTCATTTTCCTCATATTTTTTATCCTTCAAGTTCTAGATAAAGAGACAAGTGATCAGATAAAAAAAGATTCATTGTACATACATGCATATGCCAAGAATATGAGCCCCGAAAAAAAGCACACTCCAAGGCAAATAGGTAAGCCATAACAGAAGGAAAGCACGAGCGCATACTTGGGTGCCACTAATTCACTTTCAGGAGCACATCGATGAACTTTAACCGGAAGCCTTGTAGGGGCTAGGAGAATAAAGAATACCATAGAATAATAATTTTTTCCACTTTTTAGTAGCATTCCACACAATTTTAATAGGAAGCCTTAGTCATGGTCTGACAATGAGCAAAAGAGTCTGACAATTCAAATATCTGATCTTAGCTTTACACATATGATGGATTAGGAAGATGTAACACCAGTGACATATTTACTTTTATCCATACCAGTACTACAGCTGACCTAGAAAAAGTTATGGACAATCTATAGTGCACTGTGACTATTTACCTATTCCACTTGCTGCTTCCTTCCTATTTTTTGTTGGAACATAACACCAAGGCATCCACTGCTTTCTAGTTTCAGTGCAATTTAAAATCAGACTGAACATAGATGCATTTATTCAGAAATTATGAAGCAAGTGAAGAGCGCCTAAAATTTAAGGAAAATGCAACCACTGTCAGCAAATAAATGGTCATTAATATTCCAGGTAATAGCCGCAGAATGGAAGAGGACGATTGACCTGGGCTTGAATGGAGGCAGGATAGCATTCTGGATGACCGTCCTGAGGCGTCTGCTTGGCGGATCCATGGCATATTCAATGCTGGTCGGCATTGTGGAGCGGTGCCATAGGGAGGGTGCCGATTAGAGATCTGCACAGCTACCCGCGCGCTGGGTGGACCGGCAGCCCGTGTCGGCCTGAAAGCAACCGGCGATTCATGAACATTTCATTTTCCATGACCATGAAAAGATAAACGCGGAGGTGGCCATAGCTGGTGAACAATTTTCTTGTTTGATAGTCGTCGTTGACACATAAATGTGCAACACAAACTGAACCCATGACACCATAGAAACATAAATTCAGGAATAGATGTCATTTCCTTTTTATCTTTCTCTGAATTTATCTTTTACCTCTACCAGTCCATACATATATGGTATTTGAGCGCAAATAGAGTAGGTAGACGCAAGCATATGCACACCCAATTCGCAAATAATTAGACTTGTTACAGAGAGAAGGATACCTCTGCAGTCACGACATTGCAAATACACAGAGAATCATATATATGCCTCTTTTCCATATAATGTCAATGTGTTTCATATAAAGTAATTAAACAACCTGAAAGTAGCAATGTGTACTGACATAACAGAGAAACTCCAATCACTAACTTTGATAACACATATCAAAAGGGTGACAAAGAAAGAATTAGGCCACATCAGGGGTAGAATCAACCATAACATCAAGATCAAACTGTAGCAGGAAAAGACGTGGCTGAGAGAGAGTTCACATGTTCCCCATCACCGAACTCTTCGTCAAAATTCTTCCTCCTCTTTTCTGTCTCGGATCTTCACACATCTTGCTTAGACAAACAGTAAACCAACGATTGAAATCAGATCATCAGTAACTAAGGTGAAATTCGGGGGAAGAAGAAGGCGAGACGTAGATGGGCGACCTAGATTGAGGACGACAAAGAGGGCTGGCGAGCAGCATCCGGCACATGACGAGGGCGCCGTCTGGACCTTCGGGCTCGCTGCACCTTCCCCAGTGACGTCCTCCTCTGCTCCTTCCCCTCGCTGTCGTCCTCCTCTGCTCCTCGGCAGCGACCTGGGACCGGTCCAGAACCACATCCCACAGCGGCGGCTAATGGAGGATGGGGAGGCTCGCTGCACCTTCCCAGTGACGTCCTCCTCTGCTCCTTCCCCCCACGATCGTCCTCCTCTGCTCCTCGGCAGCGACCTGGGACCGGTCCAGAACCACATCCCACAGCGGCGACTAATGGAGGATGGGGAGGCATCGTCCCGCAGGAGGCTGCCGGAAGAAAGACACGAGCGGCGGCGGCAACCATGCGTTGGGGCTTCGAGGTCAGAGGAGCAGGGGAGGAGGAGGCGGCGAAGTGGTGGCGAGCAGCTGGGTGGAGAGCGAGAGGAGGCGGCTGAGGTGCTGCGGGAGAAGGCGGCTAGGGATCTGCGGGCTCGGGAGGAGGAAGCGAGCGAGGGGAAAGGGAGATGAGAGAGGATGCTGGACGCGGCGCTCGCGACCTTATCCCTTCCCCTCGTCGCTACAGTAACACGCGCACGAATAAAAGGAGACGTGGTCATGGCGGCTAGTTGGGCGCAGTCCCTCAGGGGTTATATGTTCAATCTCCTACATTACATAAGAGTTATGGTGATCTTCACCTTTTTTTTTTACATTTTATCATTTGGCAAGCACGGTATGTTGGAAAGATCCTGGTATATATGGCTAATTGGATGTGAGTTTTCATTAACTATTATTGTTGACATTACCCTTGAGGTAAAACGTTGGGAGGCAAAACTATAAGCCCCTATCTTTCTCTGTGTCAGATTAAAACTCCATACCCATAAGTATTGCGTAAGTGTCAGCAATTGTGAAAAACTATATGATAGTTGAGTATGTGAACTTGCTGAAAAGCTCTTATACATTGACTATTTCCTATGTTATGATAAATTGCAATTGCTCCAATAACTGAGATTATAGTTTGTTAGTTTTCAATGAAGTTTACGATTCATACTTGAAATTGTGATTGAATTATTACTCTAGCATAAGAAATCATATGACAAGAATTATGTAAGTTGATGTTCTAAGAATGATCATGATGCTCTCATGTTCGTATTTTACTTTTATCGACACCTTTATCTCTAAATATGTGGACATATTTTTCGATTTCGGCTTTCGCTTGAGGACAAGCGAGGTCTAAGCTTGGGGGAGTTGATACGTCCATATTGCATCATGCTTTTATATTGATATTTATTGCATTATGGGCTGTTATTACACATTATGTCACAATACTTATGCCTATTCTCTCTTATTTTACAAGGTTTGCATAAAGAGGGAGAATGCCGGCAATTGGGATTCAGGGCTAGAAAAGGAGCAAATATTAAAGACCTATTCTGCACAGCTCCAAAAGTCCTGAAACTTCACGGAAGACAATTTCAGAATATATAATAAATATTGAGTGCAAGAAGTTCATCAGGGGGGCCACACCCTACCCACGAGGGTGGGGGCGCGCCCTACCCCCTGGGCGTGCCCCCTACCTCGTGGGCCCCTTGGTGGCCCTCCGATGACCATCTTCTGCTATATGAAGTCTTTCGATGGGAAAAAATCATAAGCCATCTTCTCGGACGAAACTCCGCCGCCACGAGGCGGAACCTTGGCGTAACCAATCTAGGGCTCCGGCAGAGCTGTACTGTCGGGGAAACTTCCCTCCGGGAGGGGGAAATCATCGCCATCGTCATCACCAACGCTCCTCTCATCGGGAGAAGGCAATCTCCATCAACATCTTCATCAGCACCATCTCCTCTCAAAACCCTAATTCATCTCTTGTATCCAATTCTTGTCCTCAGGTCCGGGATTGGTTCTAGTAGGTTGCTAGTAGTGTTAATTACTCCTTATAGTTGATGCTAGTTGGTTTATTTGGTGGAAGATCATATGTTCAGAACCTATATGCATATTAATACCCTTCTGATTATGAACATGAATATACTTTGTGAGTAGTTACGTTTGTTCCTGAGGACATGGGAGAAGTCTTGCTATTAGTAGTCATTTGAATTTGGTATTCCTTTGATATTTTGATGAGATGTATGTTGTCTCTCCTCTAGTGGTGTTATGTGAACGTCGACTACATAACACTTCACCATTATTTGGGCCTAGAGGAAGGCATTGGGAAGTAATAAGTAGATGATGGGTTGCTAGAGTGACAGAAGCTTAAACCCTAGTTTATGTGTTGCTTCGTAAGGGGCTGATTTGGATCCATATGTTTCATGCTATGGTTAGGTTTACCTTAATACTTTTGTTGTAGTTGTGGATGCTTGCAATAGAGGTTAATCATAAGTGGGATACTTGTCTAAGTAAGGATAGTACCCAAGCACCGGTCCACCCACATACCAAATTATCAAAGTACCGAACGCGAAGCATACGAACGTGATGAAAACTAGCTTGACGATATTCCCATGTGTCCTCGGGAGCGCTTTTCTCTATATAAGAGTTTGTCCAGGCTTGTCCTTTGCTACAACAAGGATTGGGCCACCTTGCTTCACTTTATTTACTTTTGTTACTTGTTGCTCGTTACAAATTATCCTATCACAACAACTATCTGTTACCACTTATTTCAGTACTTGCAGAGAATACCTTGCTGGAAACCGCTTATCATTTCCTTCTGCTCCTCGTTGGGTTCGACACTCTTACTTATCGAAAGGACTAAGATAGATCCCCTATACTTGTGGGTCATCACGTCACAACGTAACTGGGTTATTATAAAGGTGCTCTACAGGTGTCTCCGAAGGAACTTGTTGAGTTGGCGTATTTCGAGATTAGGATTTGTCACTCTGATTGTCGGAGAGGTGTCTCTGCACCCACTCGGTAATGCACATCACTATAAGCCTTGCAAGCATTGTAACTAATGAGTTAGTTGCAGGATGATGTATTACGAAACGAGTAAAGAGACTTGCCGGTAACGAGATTGAACTAGGTATTGAGATACCAACGATCGAATCTCGGGCAAGTAACATACCAATGACAAAGGGAACAACGTATGTTGTTATGCGGTTCGACAAATAAAGATCTACGTAGAATGTGTAGGAGCCAATATGGGCATCCAGGTTCCGCTATTGGTTATTGACCAGAGAGGTGTCTCGGTCATGTCTACATAGTTCTTGAACCCATAGGGTCCACACGCTTAACGTTCGTTGACGATATAGTATTTATGAGTTATGTATGTTGGTAACCGAATGTTGTTCGGAGTTCCGGATAAGATCACGGACATGACGAGGAACTCCGGAATGGTCCAGAGATAAAGTTTGATATATGGGATAATAGTGTTTGGTCTCTGGAAGGGGTTCCGGATGTTTCCCGAAATGTTTGGGTACGAGAACACTTTATTTGGGCCAAAGGGGAAAGCCCACGAGGTTTTTAGAAAGCGCAAAACGAAGTTTTGCAGAGTCTAGGGGCCAGACGCCAGGGTCCCTGGCGTCTGGGTCCAGACGCCGGGAACCCTGGCGTCTGGCCCTAGAGTCCGAGAAGGACTCTTGCCTTTCGGGTGAAACCGAATTTGTGGAGGCTTTTACTCCAAGTTTCGACCCCAAGGCTCAACATATAAATAGAGAGGTTGTAAGTGCATCTAGTGCCACCCCTAGTTGGTTTTGGAGTATTGACGACAAACCTAGTTGAGGGACTAATGTGTTTGTGAGAATTGCAGGATAACACAGGTAGAAGTCCCTCATTGATTCGGTTTTCCTACCAGAGATGACCCCTAAAAATGTATGAAGACACTGAAGTCAAAGGTGGTATGTGAAGACATTCACATTGAAGACTATGACAAGAGAAGACATCGCATGAAGACTATGGAGCGCGAAGACTTAGATCTTTCGTAGTTCTTTTTCTTCTTTGTTGAGTCATAGGAACCACCGTACTGTTAAGTGGGGTCCAAGAAAACCAGTCAGAATGACTGAAGTGATGCTTAACCAAAATCCTATGACTTCGAGTGAAGATTATGAGAGCGAATCTTGTTCAGAGTTGGACAAGTCAGCTTTGCTTGTAACCCAAGTAAAGTTGTCGTGTGTGTTTGAAATCTGACCGTTGGAACACGTGCCAGTTCCTTAGTGATCCAGGGTCATTTCGGACAAATCAGGTCGGGTTGCCTACTGGCTATAAATAGCCCACCCCCTACAACCATAAATGGTTGGCTGCTCAGAGTTAAAGTACGACTTTTGTCATTTGAGACCAACCCACCTCGAAGCCTTTGAGAGAGAATTCCTTGAGAGGATAAAGCCCTAACCACCCTGAGCCAAAGAGTGTTAGGCATCACTTAAGTCTTCTTGTCTGTGTGATCTGAAGACTTATTACACTTGAGGACTGTGAATCCTCCGGCCGATTAGGCGTCGCGTTCTGAGCATCCAAAAGTCATTGTGGATCGCCGGTGAACGAAGTCTGTGAAGGTTTGGAAGTTTACCTTGAAGACTTACCAGAGTGATTGGGCAAGGTCTGTGTGACCTTAGCTCAAGGGGAATACGGAGAGGACTAAGTGTTCTGAGCTGTGTGCTCATGACTAAGTGTCCGGGACTGAGTGTCCTCAGGTTTAAATACCTATCCGCCCTAACCAGACGTACAACTGTCACAGCAGTTGGAACTGGTCTACTAAACCTTTGTCTTCGTCACACACACTGGTTCTATCCTTCTCATCTCTTTATTTACGGTTGGCTCTTGTAAAGTCAGTGCCTATTTGCTTTATCTATTTGTCTTCACTGTGTACCTGATCCTTACTGCCTAGCTACTATTAGTCAGTGTGGTTTCACTTCATTGAATGCTTGACTATTGTCTGTCTAGTGTAGTCTATCTTCCGCTGCATGATGATAGGTTTATTTCTATCGTTTTGTCTTCGAAACTCACATGTTTTGAAGATTTTCATAAAAATCGCCTATTCACCCCCCCTCTAGTCCATATAACACACTTTCAATTGGTATCAGAGCCTGGTACTCCCTTATTCTGTGTGATTTTGGTTTAACCGCCTGGAGTTTCAGTTATGTCAACCACAGGTATGAAGACTGTGTCATGCCCCATCTTTGACAGTCACGAGTATCCCAAGTGGAAGGCCATGATGAAGAAGCGCCTCATGGAAGCAAACAGCGAGGTGTGGACCATCACTGAGATTGGTCTGACCGATCTGTGCAAAATGGCGGAAACTGATGACATTCGCAAGTACACTCTTCTCAACCTCACGGCGAAGGACGTCATCTGCTCCTGTCTATCTCAAAATTAGTTTAGGAATGTCATGCATCTCGATCATGCAAAGCTCATCTGGGACCGTCTCTCTGAGGTCTATGAGGGTCATCGAACTCGTCATGATCCTCGCTTCGAGGACTTCAAGGAGTCACTCAAAGCGATGACTTTCGAACCAGAATCATCATCTTCTGCATCATGCCTTATGGCAAATGATGCTAAGGTAATTGAATGCTATCTATCTGAATCTAGTGATGATGAATCTGGTGATGAATTTGGACCCAGCTATGCAAAACTTGCTTCCCTTGTCACTAAACAAAAAAAAGCTATGGAACATATTCAAAAACTGTTAGACAAAAGCGATGACCTGTTGGACGCTGAAATAACTCGATCTCAGTCCTTAATTGAAGACATAAAAATCTTCATATTAAGTATGAGGAACTTGAAAGTCGTCATGAAATGCTCTCAACAACTCATGAAGAACTCGAGAAATTGAGAGCGGCTCACGAAGATCTTCAAAAGGAAAACGAGTCACTTCGCGCCGAATAGATCAGTTCAGCTCAGGAAGAATTTGAACCACCATGTCTTAAATGCATTGAGCGTGATAATGCTACTTCTGTTGCTGAATGCTCTACTGCTGCTACTGTTGCAATATCTTCAACTGTTGATGTGGAAACTAACCCCTCTACTGAGGACACCACTGCTATTGCTGATGAGAATGCTAGGTTGAAGACACTGCTTGAAACAGGGATGTACAAAAGTCTTAAAGGGCATCAGACACTTTGTGATATCCTCAAAAGGCAGATCCTGAACCGAAACCCTAGGAAAGAGGGTGTTGGAAAATGAATGCTGATGGCTCTTACTGGAAACCTGAGCAGTACCCCAAAACCACATGGGTTGCTGCAAAGGAACCTTCAGCAGATCCATCCACTCTATCTGGCTTCCCTTGTGCTAACCCCATTGTTATTGATGAATCCTTTGATGCAAAATATAAATTGTTTAAGAATCAGAATGGTGAAGTGTTTGCCAATTACATTGGTACTAACTGCAGGAATGGACCGCCTATGAAGAAGATCTGGGTGCCGAAAAGGTGTTTGGAGAATCTTCCTGTGAATGTCATCATGACACCACAGGTGAAGAAGACAAACCCCAGACCACAGGCTTCATACGGTCCAAAGGCTTCATACAGATAGAGGACTCACCGGAGTCAAACTAACGCAAATGTTTTGCAGGGAAGCCATACTCAGGCCTATGAATATGAGCGCGGTCCTTTAAACTGCCATGTTCATAAGACCAAGAACTATTCTGCTTATTCTTATGAGTACTACTATCCACCTGCAAGACTTTTTGCTAGGGCTCCAAAGCCAAAGTTCTCAGATGCTGCACTTAGACTCATTGCTTCGAAGCCACCCCTGAAGATGTGGGTGGCTAAGAAAGCTTAACTCTCTTTTGCAGGGAAAGGTCTCCAGCCGAAAACCAAAATCGTCTGACACTATTGCTGGGGACCTTAAACATCTTGTAGGGCGCAAGATCAAATGCCCAAATGGTCTTACTATGTACTTTGTTTCTAAATCGCTTGCAACTTGCCCTATCAGTCCTAATCTTGACCTAAGCTTTAATAATCCACTGGTTCGTCAAATATTTTTTCTTCACAATTCTCTTCGTGAAGCCTATCCCCCTAACTGCACTGTAGGGTACGACACCAGCTGCTTCAGAATGGATTATTGATAGTGGGTGTACAAATCACATGACTGGCAAGCGAAGCCTTCTCATGGACTCAACTTTACGTCCATCAGACAAAAGTCACATCACATTTGCTAACACTAGTAAAAGCAAGGTATTGGGTCTAGGTAGAGTTGCAATCTCAAAGGATCAACACATGGATAAAGTCATGCTTGTTGAATCCCTTGGTTTCAACTTAATGTCTGTTTCAATGCTTTGCGATTTAAACATGATTGTGATGTTCGGAAAATATTGTTGCCTTGTACTAATGGAATATGACAAGTCTCTAGTGTTTGAAGGGTATCAAAAATATGATTTGTATGTGGTAGATTTCTCAGCAGGACCACAACTTGCAGCATGTCTTCTAGCAAAAGTATCTGAATGCTGGCTCTGGCATCGAAGGCTAGGGCATGCTGGCATGAGGAACCTCCACGCCCTTGTAAGGAAGAAGCATGTCATAGGCATCGAGGGCGTCAAGTTCAAGAAGGATCACTTATGCGGTGCCTGTGAAGCAGGAAAGATGACGAGGGCCAAGCATCCCTCGAAGACAATCTTGACAACGATTATATGACGAGGGCCAGAATTCAGTGCCATTGTCACTGGCCTTGATACATATCTTGATACTTTGGGCATCACACATGAATTCTCAGCTCCGTACACACCACAGCAGAATGGCGTCGTTGAACGCAAGAACAGAACATTTATTGAGATGGCTCAAACGATGCTTGATGAATACAAGACTCCAAGAAAATTCTGGCCTGAAGCCATTGACACTGCATGCCATATCATCAACCGTGTTTATCTTCACAAGCTTCTGAACAAGACATCCTATGAGCTCCTTACTGGCAAGAAGCCAAATGTCAGCTACTTCAGAGTATTTGGCGCTAAGTGCTGGATCAAGGATCCACATCACACTCCAAAATTTGCACCAAAAGCACATGAGGGTTTTATGCTTGGATATGGAAAGGATTCGCACTCCTACAGAGTCTTCAATCTATTTCATTACAAAGTGGTTGAAACAGTGGATGTGCGGTTCGATGAAACTAACGGCTCACAAAGAGAGCAGCTGCCAAATGTGTTAGATGAAGTTCCATCTAGTGAATTAATTAAACTTATGGGAACTGGAGAAATCATACCTTCTGAAGCTCAACCCGAAGAAGAACTCATCATCTCTGCACCTGATCAACCTGAAGATAATGCTCAGCCTGAAGACAATCCCTCTAACAATGACAATGATCAGCAAGAGCAAAATCTTCGTCCTGTACATCCTCGTGTTGCAAATGAAGTGCAGATTGAGAGAATAATCGATAGCATCAATGCACCAGGTCCACTCACTCGTTCAAGGGCAACTCGGCTAGCAAATTTCTATGGGCACTTCGCATTCGTCTCAATAACAGAACCCAAGAAAGTTGAAGAAGCCTTCATGGAACCTGAATGGATTCAAGCTATGCAAGAAGAGCTTCAACAGTTTGAGCTGAATAATGTATGGGAACTGGTTAAGCGTCCTGATCCTCGGAAGCACAATATAATAGGCACCAAATGGATATATCGCAACAAGCAAGATGAGCATGGTCAAGTTGTCAGAAACAAAGCTCGTCTCATTGCTCAAAGATACACTCAAGTTGAAGGGATTGACTTCGATGAAACATTTGCTCCTGTGGCTAGACTTGAAGCCATACGCATACTGCTGGCCTATGCAAATCATCATAACATACTTCTGTATCAAATGGATGTGAAGAGCGCTTTTCTTAATGGCAAGATTGAAGAAGAAGTGTATGTCGCACAACCACCTGGCTTTGAAGATCCAAAACATCCTGACATTGTATACAAGCTCAACAAGGCACTGTATGGCCTCAAACAAGCCCCTCGGGCTTGGTATGACACACTCAAAGACTTCCTGAAGAGCAAAGGCTTCAAATCTGGTTCCCTCGACCCCACTCTCTTCACGAAGACATATGATGGTGAACTGTTTGTGTGCCAAATATATGTGGATGACATTATCTTTGGCTGCACCAATCAGAAATACAGTGAAGAGTTTGGATATATGATGCAAGAGCAATATCAGATGTCCATGATGGGTGAGCTGAAGTTCTTCCTTGGTCTTCAAATACGTCAGCAATGCAACGGCATCTTTATATCTCAAGAGAAGTATCTCAAAGATTGCCTGAAGAAGTTTGGTATGCAAGACTGCAAAGGTTTCACAACGCCAATGCCAGCCAAACATCATCTGGGTCCCGACGACAATGGTAAAGAGTTCGATCAAAAGGTATACCGCTCCATGATTGGTTCCTTACTTTATCTATGTGCATCTAGGCCAGATATTATGCTTAGTGTTTGCATGTGTGCTTGATTCCAAGCGGCACCAAAGGAATCGCATCACTTAGCTGTGAAGCGAATTCTTCGATATTTGGCTTACACCCCAACTCTAGGATTATGGTATCCAAAGGGCTCAGAGTTTGATCTGGTTGGTTTCTCGGATGCTGATTATGCTGGTGACAAGGTGGATCGCAAGTCTACATTAGGCACATGTCATTTTCTGGGATGATCACTTGTCTGTTGGTCTTCAAAGAAGCAGAATTGTGTATCTCTCTTTACTGCTGAATCTGAATACATTGCTGCTGGATCTTGCTGCGCTCAGCTTCTGTGGATGAAGTAAACACTCAAATACTATGGCATTCATCTGAAGCGAGTGCCACTCTACTGCGACAACGAAAGCGCCGTCAATATTGCCAATAACCCAGTTCAGCACTCGAAGACAAAGAACATCGAAATTCGTCATCACTTTCTCAGAGATCATGTTGTGAAGGAAGATATTGATATCATACACGTCAACACTGAAGAGCAATTGGCAGATATCTTCACCAAGCCCTTGGATGAGAAGAGATTTTGCAAGTTACGGTGTGAGCTAAATATCTTGGAAGCCTCAAATGTCCTGTGATCAGGCACACATCCTAACACTTATGCATATTGATGACTTAGATGTGCAACACATGAAGTAAAGTATATCTTCAATCAATGAAGACATACATTCTAAGTGTGAATACATTAATGTGGAATTTGACTTCGGAGCGCCACGATAATTGTGCGCCGTGTCTGGGTCTAATACTTCCTATACGGTGGGTAACGCCACCACCAAATTCTTCTGTTTGAAGTGTTTTACCCATGGCGTTACATTTGCTATGTCTTCACATTTTGTTTGTCTTCATTGTCAACTTGTCCTCATGATTATCTTCACTATGTTGATTTGATTGTCTTTTTCACATACATATATATACATAGTGTTTTGTCCTCTACAGCATTCACTTATAGCTATGTCTTCTTGTTGAATCTTTTGAACTAAGTGAATGTGATCGGACCCTAACCTCTCTATGCTTTCTATCTCAAACTCTATCTCTCCAAATCATGTGCATTCTATTGAAACTGTCAAATGTCTTCTCTGCGTCCTTGTCAGCAGAAGATACAGAGACAAACATTAAGTCCGTTTTCAATGCCAATTCCTTCACCTGAAACCCAGGGAAGTGGGAACGACCACCCGACAATCCAGGCGTGCGTGGGAACGTGGAACAACCTCCGATAGGTTGCATGATGGCCACGTGTTCTTCAGATGTGAATCGTCAGGGGCACCTATGTAATAACGATGTGTCATCCCTGTCCCTATAAATACATGCCTCACAACAGTCATTATCCTTCTTCCACTCTCGCACGAACCCTAGCGCCACCGCTAGCCCTCGACGACGCCGGCGACGAAGCGCTTAGCTGCCGCGACCTCTCCGACGCCGGCCGCGGACATCGTCTTCTCCGCCGTCGCCGTAGGTGTCCTCCGTCGCCAAGTTAGGGCACGGACGATCGAACTGCTCGGCCTCCTATTCCACTCCGTCTAGCAGTTTCTTGTGTGGTAAATAAAACTCCCTTTTTACGGCCTCTTTGATCCTATAGATTCGTCACTTTCTACCACAAGCAGTTTCTGTTCACACAAGTTGGATCCACTTCATACTACATCTCATATTATGCCTAGTATGTTCACTTATGCTTCACAAAGTAGTTAGATTCCTCACTTGTACTGATCTGTGGATTCGTACAAATCTGGAACCAACTCCTTATCTATGAGTGAATGTCTTCGCACGATGAGGTCAATGTCTTCTAAACTAATTTATCTTCAAAATCTTCTGAGAATGCATATGACCTCTTCCCCTTCCCTCGCACCTTAATGCTGTCACAGGTACATGTCCGTGGGAGAATCCCTTGGTTCTCATAGTCTGCATTCATTTGCAGAATTCTTACAGCATCACATAAATTCTCCCGAAGCCAATTCTTGTTTGTCCAGCAAGCGAAAGCCCTTGAAGCCTTTGAACGTATTGAAGCCATTCAGTTTAAAGTTCATGGCTGCAGAGAAATCAGCAAGGAAGGGTGGCAGAAAGCGTCGAGGTGAGACATCAAGAGATCTGCCCGATGACCTCTCAGAATTGTACAAGACAGATCCAGAAGAGGATTATAATCAGCGCAAGACACGAATCCAATGGATTCGACGATATTGGGCAGAACAGTGGTTCAAGTACAGATTTGTGACAAAGGAATATGCTGAAAAGAATGCCATCAAGCGACCATGGGGAGACATCCTATAAAAAAATCTTCAACCCAGGTCCAGAGATGAAGCCATTGAACATGGCTTCTATCCCTGCATGGTCCGTGGACCACAGCCTGCGGATGCTGACCCATCGTCACTGCTCTGGTGTCGTGACGACAATCTGTTCAAGCGCAACTTCCAGTTTGCCCAGAATTTGGCGAAGCAGAACAAGAAGTCATTGGGACTAGACTTCAATCCTGGTCCCTCTGCTCCCCGTGCAGATGGCACCCGCGATGCCGAACCCAATGTCGTCGGTCCGTTCTACAACCTGGATGGCCTCATCACTCACATCGCTATTCAAGGTGCCAAAGTGGATCATTCTGATGATGATGCTGACACTGATGAAGCCCCAGCTCCTACTCCAAAGCTGCAGAAGTCAAAGCTGCCTAAAGCTTCAAAGCCTGCCTCAGCACCAAAAATCTCACGGGCGAAGCCACTGGCTACTGCACCTCCTGAAGACAGTGTGCAGTCTGAAGATCTGTCACGCATCTCCAAGCCCCCAAGAGTCAAGATGCCTCTGCCACATACCAGCCAAGAACTAACTGCTGCTGCTATTCTGCGCAATGATACCATTGATCTATCCAGTGATGAAGATCTTGCAGATGACGCTCTTGAGCAACTGATCAAGAGAAAAGAAGAAGCAGAAATCTTCAACAATTTGCCTCTCTTTGACGTGGCAATCATCCACGACTTCATCGATGAGTGGTTTGACACGCCCAACCTTAGCTTTGAAGATCTGCAACTTCCCATTGGCCTCAGTGTCGCTTTCCATGGCACCATTGCTTCAGAGTTAGCTATAGCCCAGCGCATCGTTGAACTGAAGCAGAAGATTGACTTTGAGAAAGCTCAGTTCAAGAAGCATGTGGCCAAGCTCAGTGTGCAAGAGGTCAAGAACTTCAAGATCATGCTGCACGAGCTCAAAGAAGCTTTTCTCAAGAAGCGTGAAGAAGCTCAAGGTTCTCGTGAGCGCATGAAGAGCCTGGCTGACAAGTGTGTGCAAGCCTACAATGAGGCTGAGAAGCGCAAGGCTCTTGGGCGTCCTGGCATTGACCCCAGGATGGCTGCAAAGCAGAAGAAGAAGCCCGCTATGGCCGAACCCGACGCACTAAGGCAGGAAGCACATCCCATTGTCTTCCCAACCAGCATGACTGGCTCGAAGCCAAAGGCCGGGTCTACCGCTTCAGACCTGAAGAAGACGAGGACAGCTGAGGCTGAAGCCAGAAAGAGGAAACATCCTGAAGCCTCTGCTGCTGCTCCCTCCAAAAAGAAGCGCAAGACCAAGAAGGAACGGGCTGCTCCCACAGAGCCCTTAATTGTTAAACCTATCTCCATGGTCCGCCCTGCTGCTGAACATCAAGAGCGCCAACTGACTGTCCATGAGCCTGCTTTCACAGAGGCTCATGAAGTTGAAGACATACCAGCAGCTGATCCCACCGCTGCTGAAGACATTGGTCATCATGACCATGTTGAAGATGATGTAGTTCTTCCTCAGATCGAGCACCAACAGGTATCATCGCCTGTGCTTACGCACAGCGAACTCATCAGCATTGGTCGTCCTCTGACGCCAATTGCTCAGGATGCAACATGGGCTGATCACCCACAACAACAACAAGTCACACCACCCCGGCAAGAAGAAGAAGATGACTTTGAGGCCTAGCCAACTCCATCTCCAAAGGCGTCGCCTGCGTTACGCAGGCTTCGCAAAGGACCAAGGCCTCAAGTCTTCGAGTCTGAAGAAAATGTGGAGCCTGCACCAACCCAAGAACCAGAAGTCAGCGAAGCCAATGATACTACTGCTTCTGTCCCTGCGCCTGCTGCTGGTCCTCAGTTTGACTATCATATTGAGCATAGGCCTCAGGTATAGAAGCCAATGCCAAGATTGCCCATGTTTCCAGGTCCTGCAACAGCACCTGGATCCTTCAATGTCAACGGCTTCAAAGCAGACAACACCTTCTTCAATAGCTCCAAGAACCCCTACTCAAGGGAACGAATATCTTCTGATCGGTTCTGGAGCTATCCGCAGCGAAGCTATTACTCCTGCATTCTGTACAATCAAGGTCGCATCTTCCCACATATGCGTCTTGACACCGAAGCAATAGCTGGTCTGCCTTGTTTGGAAGAAGCTCTGGATTGCTTCAAAGAAGTTGGATTGTTGCCCTTCATCACCGACCAAGAGCACTGGAATGAATAGTTGCTGCTCCAATTTTATGCCACACTTCACATACGTGGTTACAATAGAGATCCGAAGACTTGGGTCCTGGAGTGGATGACAGGAAATGTTCATCACGAAGCCAAAGCCTTTGATATCATTGAGCTCACTGGTCTGCCCACTCCTGGATATCTCTATGAACCTGGATGTCAACTTCACAGTGAAGCTATGGAAAACATCTTTCAGAGGCCTGAACCGAACATGAGTCAGATGCTCAGTATGATGAAGCCTTTGCCACAAGATGCTGCATATCCTAAGGAGTTCTTTGTTGAAGACCTTGAGTATCTGCCAAGGACTATCTATCACATTATAAGGCGAACTCTCTGGCCCATCAAAGGACATTCTCCACATGCAAAGCTGGAAGGTGCAATGAAGACTTTGGTCTTCTATATTCTTCATGGAAAATGCTTCAATACACAAGACTTCTTCATCCACCAACTTGCTGCATCAGGATCTGATCTTTTTGGCTTGAAGTTCTACGCTCCATGGATAATGCGTCTGATTAAACTCCACTCAGGTATCTCATATCAGCCATCTGCTCGCAATCATCGGATCTTTCTGCCTGATGTGGATATGTCCGTTGAAGCCATTTATCCTAAGCCTGCCAAGGAACCTCTCAGTCTTCAGAATGCGGAGCATCAAAGTTTCACTCAGAACATTGAAGGAGTTGAAGCAGTCACTCGTGTTTATCCTCTGGCAGGTACTACACGTGCACCTCATCGTGCTCTTACTGAAGCCACTGAAAGCACTATTGCCCAACGACCCAAGAAGCGATCTTGTGTTCTCAATGACTGATAGCTTCTGGTTGCTCTTCATCAGAAACAGGATAGGCATCCTGACTGGCTGAAGCGCCAAATGCAAAGCCTCTTGGTGGATGTCAACCGCATTCACAATCTTGCCACCAAGAATGCCTTTGTAGCCCATGAAACTTGTCGGCGTACATGGAAAGGGCTGACGCTTATGTGTCCTGAGGATGATCTTCAAGAGGATGGCTTCTCTGAACGTTTCAAGTTTAACTCCACACCTCCCAGAAGGGCTGTGCTGCGACGAACCCCATCTCCTAAAGACTCTGAGTTTTCTTCCTCTGCGGCAACTGTGAATGCCAGAGTGATCGAGGACGAAGATGATGCCACTTCACCGCCCCCTACTTCTGCACGCCTCAACACTGCCCAAGTTCTTCTGCACCGCCGAACACCACTGACGACCCTGCTGCCTCACCTCCTCTTTGTGGGAACAAGTAAATGCTCTATGTCTTCAAACCTTTTTGGTCCTCACTGACAAAAGGGGGAGAAGCTTATGAGTTTGATAGTCTTCAAGCGGGTCCATATGGGCGGTTACTTTATGTTTTGCCTAGTGTTTACAACTCTTGTTTTGATACATTTGGTTCTTTGGGTTGTAACACTTAAACTCGATGGTCGTCTGCTACTTATTTGCTATTTTGTGATGCGATCATAAATTCCGCATGTGCGATGATAAATTCTGCACTTAGATCATTTTGCAAACGTCCATTTTTCATTATGCATGTTCATTATCTTCACATACCTTTCATGCGTGATGAATTGTCATCATAAGTTGAAGAGGATCTCCACAAGTACAACCTGCCATGTGCATTTGCATTCCAAAAGCAAATTACTTATATGCACATATTCAGGGGGAGCCCTTGCAACTTATGAAGACAATTCCTTATCCTTTACAATTTCACATATTATATTCCCCGTTGAAAACTTCAACTAGTTTTTCATCAATCACCAAAAAGGGGGAGATTGTAAGTGCATCTAGTGCCACCCCTAGATGGTTTTGGAGTATTGACGACAAACCTAGTTGAGGGACTAATGTGTTTGTGAGAATTGCAGGATAACACAGGTAGAAGTCCCTCATTGATTCGGTTTTCCTACCAGAGATGACCCCTAAAAATGTATGAAGACACTGAAGTCAAAGGTGGTATGTGAAGACATTCACATTGAAGACTATGACAAGAGAAGACATCGCATGAAGACTATGGAGCGCGAAGACTTAGATCTTTCGTAGTTCTTTTTCTTCTTTGTTGAGTCATAGGAACCACCGTACTGTTAAGTGGGGTCCAAGAAAACCAGTCAGAATGACTGAAGTGATGCTTAACCAAAATCCTATGACTTCGAGTGAAGACTATGAGAGCGAATCTTCTTCAGAGTTGGACAAGTCAGCTTTGCTTGTAGCCCAAGTAAAGTTGCCGTGTGTGTTTGAAATCTGACCGTTGGAACACGTGCCAGTTCCTTAGTGACCCAGGGTCATTTCGGACAAATCAGGCCGGGTTGCCTAGTGGCTATAAATAGCCCACCCCCTACAACCATAAATGGTTGGCTGCTCAGAGTTAAAGTACGGCTTTTGTCGTTTGAGAGCAACCCACCTTGAAGCCTTTGAGAGAGAATTCCTTGAGAGGATAAAGCCCTAACCACCCAGAGCCAAAGAGTGTTAGGCATCACTTAAGTCTTCTTGTCTGTGTGATCTGAAGACTTATTACACTGGAGGACTGTGAATCCTCCGGCCGGTTAGGCGTCGCGTTCTGAGCATCCAAGAGTCATTGTGGATCGCCAGTGAACGAAGTCTATGAAGGTTTGGAAGTTTACCTTGAAGACTTACCAGAGTGATTGGGCAAGGTCTGTGTGACCTTAGCTCAAGGGGAATACAGAGAGGACTAAGTGTTCTCAGCTGTGTGCTTAGGACTAAGTGTCCGGGACTGAGTGTCCTCAGGTTTAAATACCTATCCGCCCTAACCAGACGTAAAACTGTCACAACAGTTGGAACTGGTCTACCAAACCTTTGTCTTCGTCACACACACTGGTTCTATCCTTCTCATCTCTTTATTTACGGTTGGCTCTTGTAAAGTCAGAGCCTATTTGCTTTATCTATTTGTCTTCACTGTGTACCTGATCCTTACTGCCTAGCTACTATTAGTCAGTGTGGTTTCACTTCATTGAATGCTTGACTATTGTCTGTCTAGTGTAGTCTATCTTCCGCTGCATGATGATAGGTTTATTTGTATCGTTTGTCTTCGAAACTCACATGTTTTGAAGACTTTCATAAAAATTGCCTATTCACCCCCCCTCTAGTCGATATAACACACTTTCAGGGGTAGGGCTAGCACCCAAGACATATCAAGAAACACCAAGCCGTGTGCCGGCAACCCCGTCCCCTCTAGTTTATCCTCCATCATAGTTTTCGTAGTGCTTAGGCGAAGCCCTGCGAAAATTTTTCTTCACCAACACCGTCACCACGCCGTCGTGCTGCCGGAACTCATCTACTACTTTGCCCCTCTTGCTGGATCAAGAAGGCGAGGACGTCATCGAGCTGAACATGTGCAGAACACGGAGGTGGCGTGCGTTTGGTATATGGATCGGTCGGATCATGAAGACGTACGACTACATCAACCACGTTGTGCTAACGCTTCCGCATTCGGTCTACGAGGGTACGTAGGCATACTCTCCCCTCTCGTTGCTATGCATCACAATGATCTTCCGTGTGTGTAGGAAAATTTTGAAATTACTGTTAGGAAACATGGTAATTTCAAAAAATTTCCTACGCACACGCAAGATCATGGTGATGCATAGCAACGAGAGGGGAGAGTGTGATCTACGTACCCATGTAGATCGACAGCGGAAGCGTTAGCACAACGTGGTTGATGTAGTCGTACGTCTTCACGGCCCGACCGATCAAGCACCGAAACTACGGCACCTCCGAGATCTAGCACATGTTCAGCTCGATGACGATCCCCGGACTCCGATCCAGCAAAGTGTCGGGGAAGAGTTCCGTCAGCACGATGGCGTGGTGACGATCTTGATGTACTACTGTCGCAGGGCTTCGCCTAAGCACCGCTACAATATTATCGAGGACTATGGTGGAAGGGGGCACCGCACACGGCTAAGAATATGATCACGTGGATCAACTTGTGTCTCTAGGGGTGCCCCTGCCTCCGTATATAAAGGTTCAAGAGGGGTAGGCCGGCCGGCCATCATAGGGCGCGCCAGGAGGAGTCCTACTCCCTTCGGGAGTAGGACTTCCCCCCCCCCCAATCCTAGTTGGAATAGGATTCGCGAGGTGGGAACAGAGAGAGAGAGAAGGAGGGGGGCGCCGGCCCCCTCTCTCCTTGTCCTATTCGGATTAGGGGGAGGGGCACGCAGCCCAGCCCTGGCCGCCTCTCCTCTTCTTCCACTAAGGCCCATTAAGGCCCATGTACCTCCCGGGGGGTTCCGGTAACCTCCCAGTTTTCCCGTAAAATCCCGATTTCACCCGGAACACTTCCGATATCCAAATATAGGCTTCCAATATATCAATCTTTATGTCTCGACCATTTCGAGACTCCTCGTCATGTCCGTGATCACATCCGGGACTCCGAACAAACTTCGGTACATCAAAATGCATAAACTCATAATACAACTGTCATCGTAACCTTAAGCGTGCGGACCCTACGGGTTCGAGAAAAATGTAGACATGACCGGGACACGTCTCCGGTCAATAACCAATAGAGGAACCTGGATGCTCATATTGGTTCCTACATATTCTATGAAGATCTTTTATCGGTCAGACCGCATAACAACATACGTTGTTCCCTTTGTCATTGGTATGTTACTTGCCCGAGATTCGATCGTCGGTATCCAATACCTAGTTCAATCTCGTTACCGGCAAGTCTCTTTACTCGTTCCGTAATACATCATCCCGCAACTAACTCATTAGTTGCAATGCTTGCAAGGCTTAAGTGATGTGCATTACCGAGAGGGCCCAGAGATACCTCTCCGACGATCGGAGTGACAAATCCTAATCTCGAAATACGTCAACCCAACATGTACCTTTGGAGACACCTGTAGAGCACCTTTATAATCACCTAGTTACGTTGTGACGTTTGGAAGCACACAAAGTGTTCCTCCGGCACACGGGAGTTACATAATCTCATAGTCATAGGAACATGTATAAGTCATGAAGAAAGCAATAGCAACATACTAAATGATCGGGTGCTAAGCTAATGGAATGGGTCATGTCAATCAGATCATTCAACTAATGATGTGATCCCGTTAATCAAATGACAACTCCTTTGTCCGTGGTTAGGAAACATAACCATCTTTGATTAACGAGCTAGTCAAGTGGAGGCATACTAGTGACACTCTGTTTGTCTATGTATTCACACATGTATTATGTTTCCGGTTAATACAATTCTAGCATGAATAATAAACTTTTATCATGATATAAGGAAATAAATAATAACTTTATTATTGCCTCTAGGGCATATTTCCTTTAGTCTCCCACTTGCACTAGAGTCAATAATCTAGATTACACAGTAATGATTCTAACACCCATGGAGCCTTGGTGCTGATCATGTTTTGCTCGTGGAAGAGGCTTAGTCAATGGGTCTGCTATATTCAGATCCGTATGTATCTTGCAAATCTCTATGTCTCCCACCTGGACTAGATCCCGGATGGAATTGAAGCGTCTCTTGGTGTGTTTGGTTCTCTTGTGAAATCTGGATTCCTTTGCCAAGGCAATTGCACCAGTATTGTCACAAAAGATTTTCATTGGACCCGATGCACTAGGTATGACACCTAGATCGGATATGAACTCCTTCATCCAGACTCCTTCGTTTGCTGCTTCCGAAGCAGCTATGTACTCCGCTTCACATGTAGATCATGCCACAACGCTTTGTTTAGAACTGCACCAACTGAGAGCTCCACCGTTTAATGTAAACACATATCCGGTTTGCGATTTAGAATCGTCCGGATCAGTGTCAAAGCTTGCATCAACGTAACCGTTTACGATGAGCTCTTTGTCACCTCCATATACGAGAAACATATCCTTAGTCCTTTTCAGGTATTTCAGGATGTTCTTGACCGCTGTCCAGTGATCCACTCCTGGATTACTTTGGTACCTCCCTGCTAGACTTATAGCAAGGCACACATCAGGTCTGGTACACAGCATTGCATACATGATAGAGCCTATGGCTGAAGCATAGGGAACATCTTTCATTTTCTCTCTATCTTCTGCAGTGGTCGGGCATTGAGTCTGACTCAACTTCACACCTTGCAACACAGGAAAGAACCCTTTCTTTGCTTGATCCATTTTGAACTTCTTCAAAATCTTGTCAAGGTATGTGCTTTGTGAAAGTCCAATTAAGCGTCTTGATCTATCTCTATAGATCTTTATGCCTAATATGTAAGCAGCTTCTCCGAGGTCTTTCATTGAAAAACTTTTATTCAAGTATCCCTTTATGCTATCCAGAAATTCTATATCATTTCCAATCAGTAATATGTCATCCACATATAATATCAGAAATGCTACAGAGCTCCCACTCACTTTCTTGTAAATACAGGCTTCTCCGAAAGTCTGTATAAAACCAAATGCTTTGATCACACTATCAAAGCGTTTATTCCAACTCCGAGAGGCTTGCACCAGTCCATAAATGGATCGCTGGAGCTTGCACACTTTGTTAGCTCCCTTTGGATCGACAAAACCTTCCGGTTGCATCATATACAACTCTTCTTCCAGAAATCCATTCAGGAATGCAGTTTTGACATCCATCTGCCAAATTACATAATCATAAAATGCGGCAATTGCTAACATGATTCGGACAGACTTAAGCATCGCTACGGGTGAGAAGGTCTCATCATAGTCAACCCCTTGAACTTGTCGAAAACCTTTTGCGACAAGTCGAGCTTTGTAGACAGTAATATTACCGTCAGCGTCAGTCTTCTTCTTGAAGATCCATTTATTCTCAATTGCTTGCCGATCAACGGGCAAGTCAACCAAAGTCCATACTTTTGTTCTCATACATGGATCCCATCTCAGATTTCATGGCTTCAAGCCATTTTACAGAATCTGGGCTCACCATCGCTTCTTCATAGTTTGTAGGTTCATCATGATCTAGTAGCATGATTTCTAGAACAGGATTACCGTACCACTCTGGCGCGGATCTTACTCTGGTTGATCTACGAGGTTCAGTAGTATCTTGTTCTGAAGTTTCACGATCATTATCATTAGCTTCCTCACTAATTGGTGTAGGTGTCACAGAAACAGGTTTCTGTGATGTACTACTTTCCAATAAGGGAGCAGGTACAGTTACCTCGTCAAGTTCTACTTTCCTCCCACTCACATCTTTCGAGAGAAACTCCTTCTCCAGAAAGTTTCCAAACTTAGCAACAAAAGTCTTGCCTTCGGATCTGTGATAGAAGGTGTACCCAACAGTCTCCTTTGGGTATCCTATGAAGACACATTTCTCCGATTTGGGTTCGAGCTTATCAGGTTGAAGCTTTTTCACATAAGCATCGCAGCCCCAAACTTTCAGAAACGACAACTTTGGTTTCTTGCCAAACCATAGTTCATAAGGCGTCGTCTCAACGGATTTTGATGGTGCCCTATTTAACGTGAATGCGGCCGTCTCTAAAGCATAACCCCAAAACGATAGCGGTAAATTTTGTAAGGGACATCATAGATCGCACCATATCAAGTAAAGTACGATTACGACGTTCGGACACACCATTACGCTGAGGTGTTTCGGGTGGCGTGAGTTGCGAAACTATTCCGCATTGTTTCAGATGTAGACCAAACTCGTAACTCAAATATTCTCCTCCACGATCAGATCGCAGAAACTTTATATTCTTGTTACGATGATTTTCAACTTCACTCTGAAATTCTTTGAACTTTTCAAATGTTTCAGACTTATGCTTCATTGGGTAGATATACCCATATCTGCTTAAATCATCTGTGAAGGTGAGAAAATAACGATATCCGCCATGAGCCTCAACATTCATCGGACCACATACATCTGTATGTATGATTTCCAACAAATCTGTTGCTCTCTCCATTGTACTGGAGAACGGTGTTTTAGTCATCTTGCCCATAAGGCACGGTTCGCAAGTACCAAGTGATTCATAATCAAGAGGTTCCAAAAGTCCATCGGTATGGAGTTTCTTCATGCGCTTTACACCGATATGACCTAAACGGCAGTGCCACAAATAAGTTGCACTATCATTATCAACTCTGCATCTTTTGGCTTCAACATTATGAATATGTGTTACTACTATCGAGATTCATCAAAAATAGACCACTCTTCAAGGTGCATGACCATAAAAGATATTACTCATATAAATAGAACAACCATTATTCTCTGATTTAAATGAATACCGTCTCGCATCAAACAAGATCCAGATATAATGTTCATGCTCAACACTGGCACCAAATAACAATTATTTAGGTCTAATACTAATCCCGAGGTAGATGTAGAGGTAGCGTGCCGACCGCATCACATCGACTTTGGAACCTTTCCCACGCGCATCCTCACCTTGTCCTTCGCCAGTGTTCGCTTAATCCGTAGTCCCTGTTTCGAGTTGCAAATATTAGCAACAGAACCAGTATCAAATACCCAGGTGCTACTGCGAGCTCTAGTAAGGTACACATCAATAACATGTATATCACATATACCTTTGTTCACCTTGCCATCCTTTTTATCCGCCAAATACTTGGGGCAGTTCCGCTTCCAGTGACCAGTCTGCTTGCAGTAGAAGCACTCAGTTTCAGGCTTAGGTCCAGACTTGGGTTTCTTCTCCAGATCAGCAACTTGCTTGCTTTTCTTCTTGAAGTTCCCCTTCTTCTTCCCTTTGCCCTTTTTCTTGAAACTAGTGGTCTTGTTGACCATCAACACTTGATGCTCCTTCTTGATTTCTACCTCCGCAGCTTTCAGCATTGCGAAGAGCTCGGGAATAGTCTTATTCATCCCTTGCATATTATAGTTCATCACAAAGCTCTTGTAGCTTGGTGGCAGTGATTGGAGAATTCTGTCAATTACGCAATCATCTGGAAGATTAACTCCCATCTGAATCAAGTGATTATTATACCCAGACATTTTGAGTATATGCTCACTGACAGAACTGTTCTCCTCCATCTTGCAACTATAGAACTTATTGGAGACTTCATATCTCTCAATCCGGGCATTTGCTTGAAATATTAACTTCAACTCCTGGAACATCTCATATGCTCCATGACGTTCAAAACATCGTTGAAGTCCCGATTCTAAGCCGTAAAGCATGGCACACTGAACTATCGAGTAGTCATCAGCTTTGCTCTGCCAGACGTTCATAACATCTGGTGTTGCTCCAGCAGCAGGCCTGGCAACCAGCGGTGCTTCCAGGACGTAATTCTTCTGTGCAGCAATGAGGATAATCCTCAAGTTACGGACCCAGTCCGTGTAATTGCTACCATCATCTTTCAACTTTGCTATCTCAAGGAACGCATTAAAATTTAACGGAACAACAGCACGGGCCATTTATCTACAATTAACATAAACAAGCAAGATACTATCAGGGACTAAGTCCATGATAAATTGAAGTTCAATTAATCATATTACTTAAGAACTCCTACTTAGAAAGACATCCCTCTAATCCTCTAAGTGATCACGTGATCCAAATCAACTAAACCATAACCGATCATCACGTGAGATGGAGTAGTTTTCAATGGTGAACATTGTTATGTTGATCATATCTACTATATGATTCACGCTCGACCTTTCGGTCTCCGTGTTCCGAGGCCATATCTGCATATGCTAGGCTCGTCAAGTTTAACCTGAGTATTCTGCGTGTGCAAATACTGGCTTGCACCCGTTGTAGATGGACGTAGAGCTTATCACACCCGATCATCACGTGGTGTCTGGGCACGACGAACTTTGGCAACGGTGCATACTCAGGGAGAACACTTCTTGATAATTTAGTGAGAGATCATCTTATAATGCTACCGTCAATCAAAGCAAGATAAGATGCATAAAAGATAAACATCACATGCAATCAATATAAGTGATATGATATGGCCATCATCATCTTGTGCTTGTGATCTCCATCTCCGAAGCACCGTCATGATCACCATCGTCACCGGCGTGACACCTTGATCTCCATCGTATCATCGTTGTCGTTTCGCCAATCTTATGCTTCCACGACTATCGCTATCGCTTAGTGATAAAGTAAAGCATTACATCGCGATTGCATTGCATACAATAAAGCGACAACCATATGGCTCATGCCGGTTGCCGATAACTCGGTTACAAAACATGATCATCTCATACAATAAAATTTAGCATCATGTCTTGACCATATCACATCACAACATGCCCTGCAAAAACAAGTTAGACGTCCTCTACTTTGTTGTTGCAAGTTTTACGTGGCTGCTACGGGCTTAAGTAAGAACCAATCTCACCTACGCATCAAAACCATAACGATAGTTTGTCAAGTTAATGCCGTTTTAACCTTCGCAAGGACCTGGCGTAGCCACACTCGGTTCAACTAAAGTTGGAGAGACTGTCGCCCGCAAGCCACCTACGTGCAAAGCACATCGGGAGAACCAGTCTCGCGTAAGCGTACGCCTAATGTCGGTCCGGGTCGTCTCGTCCAAAAATACCGCCGAACCAAAGTATGACATGCTGGTAAGCAGTATGACTTATATCACCCACAACTCACTTGTGTTCTACTCGTGCATATAACATCAACACATAAAAACCAGGCTCGGATGCCACTGTTGGGGAACGTAGTAATTTTCAAAAATTTCCCTACGCACACACAAGATCATGGTGATGTATAGCAACGAGAGGGGAGAGTGATGTCTACGTACCCTCATAGACCGATGTGGAAGCGTTGACGCAACGTAGAGGAAGTAGTCGTACGTCTTCCCGATCTGACCGATCCAAGCACCGTTACTCCGGCACCTCCGAGTTCTTAGCACACGTACAGCTCGATGACGCTCCCCGGGCTCCGATCCAGCAAATCATTACAGTGGAATCTAGATTATTGACTCTAGTGCAAGTGGGAGACTGAAGGAAATATGCCCTAGAGGCAATAATAAAGTTATTATTTATTTCCTTATAATCATGATAAATGTTTATTATTCATGCTAGAATTGTATTAACCGGAAACATAATACATGTGTGAATACATAGACAAACAAAGTGTCACTAGTATGCCTCTACTTGACTAGCTCGTTAATCAAAGATGGTTATGTTTCCTAACCATGAACAATGAGTTGTTATTTGATTAACGAGGTCACATCATTAGTTGAATGATCTGATTGACATGACCCATTCCATTAGCTTAGCACCCGATCGTTTAGTATGTTTGCTAATGCTTTTCTTCATGACTTATACATGTTCCTATGACTATGAGATTATGCAACTCCCGTTTACCGGAGGAACACTTTGGGTGCTACCAAACGTCACAACGTAACTGGGTGATTATAAAGGAGCATTACAGGTGTCTCCAAAGGTAGATGTTGGGTTGGCGTATTTCGAGATTAGGATTTGTCACTCCGATTGTCGGAGAGGTATCTCTGGGCCCTCTCGGTAATACACATCACATAAGCCTTGCAAGCATTACAACTAATATGTTAGTTGTGAGATGATGTATTACGGAACGAGTAAAGAGACTTGCCGGTAACGATATTGAACTAGGTATTGGATACCGACGATCGAATCTCGAGCAAGTAACATACCGATGACAAAGGGAACAACGTATGTTGTTATGCGGTCTGACCGATAAAGATCTTCGTAGAATATGTGGGAGCCAATATGGGCATCCAAGTCCCGCTATTGGTTATTGACCGGAGACGTGTCTCGATCATGTCTACATTGTTCTCGAACCCGTAGGGTCCGCATGCTTAAGGTTACGATAACAGTTATATTATGAGTTTATGTATTTTGATGTACCGAAGGTTGTTCGGAGTCCCGGATGTGATCACGGACATGGACGAGGAGTCTCGAAAATGGTCGAGACGTAAAGATTGATATATTGGAAGCCTATGTTTGGACTTCGGAAGTGTTCCGGGTGAAATCGGCATTTTACCGGAGTACCGGGAGGTGTTACCGGAACCCCCCGGGAGCTATATGGGCCATAGTGGGCCTTAGTGGAAAAGAGAAGGGGCTGCCCTAGATGGGCTGTGCGCCTCCCCCTTCCCCTAGTCCTATTAGGACTAGGAGAGGTGGCCGGCCCCCTCCTCCTCTTTTCCACCCCCCGAGGAATCCTATTCCAACTAGGATTGGGGGGGGGATCCTACTCCCAGAGGGAGTAGGACTCTCCTGCGCCCTCCTCCTTGCCCGGCCAGCCCTCCCCCTTGGATCCTTTATATACGGGGGCAGGGGGCACCTCTAGACACACAAGTTGATCCACGTGATCTATTCCTTAGCCGTGTGCGGTGCCCCCTGCCACCATATTCCTCGATAATACTGTAGCAGAGTTTAGGCGAAGCCCTGCTCGGTAGTAGACATCAAGATCGTCACCACGCCGTCGTGCTGACGGAACTCTCCCCGACGCTTTGCTGGATCGGAGCCCGGGGATCGTCATCGAGCTGTACGTGTGCCAAGAACTCGGAGGTGCCGGAGTAACGGTGCTTGGATCGGTCGGATCGGGAAGAAGACGTACGACTACTTCCTCTACGTTGTGTCAACGCTTCCGTTGCGATCTACAAGGGTACGTAGATCATACTCTCCCCTCGTTGCTATGCAATCACCACGATCTGCGTGTGCGTAAGGAATTTTTTGAAATTACTACGTAACCCAACAGATGATGATGATGTTCTACCGACGCAGGGCTTCGCCTAAGCACTACAACGGTATGACTGAGGTGGAATATGGTGGCAGGGGGCACCGCACATGGCTAAGGAACGATCACGTTGATCAATTGTGTGTTCTAGGGTGCCCCCTGCCTCCGTATATAAAGGAGCCAAGGGGGAGGGGCGGCCGGTCCAGGAGGAGGGCGCAGGAGGAGTCTTACTCCTACCGGGAGTAGGACTCCCCCCCAATCCTAGTTGGACTAGGATTCCCCTATGGGGAAAGAGAGAGAGGGGGGCCGGCCACCTCTCCTAGTCCTAATAGGACTAGGGGAGGGGGGAGGCGCGCGGCCACCTTGGGCTGCCCCTTTCTCCTTTCCACTAAAGCCCATTAAGGCCCATATGGCTCCCGGGGGTTCCGGTAACCTCCCGGTTCCAGGTAAAATCCCGATTTCTCCGGAACACTCCGATATCCAAATATAGGCATCCAATATATCAATCTTTATGTCTCGACCATTTCGAGACTCCTCGTCATGTCCGTGTCATCGACTCCGACCTTAACTTCGGTACATCAAAATGCATAAACTCATAATAACTGTCATCGTAACGTTCTTAAGCGTGCGGACCCTACGGTTCGAGAACAATGTAGACATGACTGAGACACATCTCCGGTCAATAACCAATAGCGGGACCTGGATGCCCATATTGGCTCCTACATATTCTACGAAGATCTTTATCGGTCAGACCGCATAACAACATACGTTGTTCCCTTTGTCATCGGTATGTTACTTGCCCGAGATTCGATCGTCGGTATCCAATACCTAGTTCAATCTCGTTACCGGCAAGTCTCTTTACTCGTTCTGTAATACATCATCCCGCAACTAACTCATTAGTTGCAATGCTTGCAAGGCTTAAGTGATGTGCATTACCGAGAGGGCCCAGAGATACCTCTCCGACAATCGGAGTGACAAATCCTAATCTCGAAATATGCCAACCCAACATGTACCTTTGGAGACACCTGTAGAGCTCCTTTATAATCACCCTTACGTTGTGACGTTTGGTAGCACACAAAGTGTTCCTCCGGTAAACGGGAGTTGCATAATTCTCATGTCATAGGAACATGTATAAGTCATGAAGAAAGCAATAGCAACATACTAAACGATCGGTGCTAAGCTAGTGGATGGGTCATGTCAATCAGATCCATTCAACTAAATGATGTGACCTCGTTAATCAAATAACAACACTTTGTTCATGGTTAGGAAACATAACCAATCTTTGATTAACGAGCTAGTCAAGTAGAGGCATACTAGTGACACTCTGTTTGTCTATGTATTCACACATGTATTATGTTTCCGGTTAATACAATTCTAGCATGAATAATAAACATTTTATCATGATGATATAAGGAAATAAATAATAACTTTATTATTGCCTCTAGGGCATATTTCCTTCATTAGGGTGAAGAGTTTCCCAATAATCATCATTTAGGATAGGAGTAGTTGAGCCAATATCCACATCCTCATCAATTTCTTTGATGCCCGCCTCTTCAGCAGTGAACTGAGGCATAGGCGATGATACCAGAGGTGTTGAAGCAACAATTTCCACCTCAATTTCTTCGTCCATCTGCTCTGAGGAAGCATCAAAATGTTTTTCTTCATCATTTTCGTCATCTAGAATGACATATTCTTCACCAAACGGAACTAATTCCTTTGATGGCACAATAGAAATTGGAACAACATCAATTGGTTCATTGAAAGAGCTCGTCAAAGTCCTCACTTTTCTGGGATCTGAGGATTCTGCAGAGGTTGATGCTTTCCTTTTCCTCGCGGCTTCCTTCTCCCCAGCTTTAGTTTTCTTCACTTCTGATGCACAAGGAAGTGTTGTTTTCTTCATCTTTGAAGACTTTGCAGGAGGAGCAGAGGATGAAGTTGGTGCATTTTCTTCAGGATCGACTAATGCAGGCGCCCTGGCATTCACAGTTTCTTCAGGCACAATAGTTTCTTCAGCTGGCCTTCGTTGTTCTTCGGGCACAACATTGGTGGTTGCCCTAGCATTTTCTTCAGGAGCAGGAACTTCTTCAACTACCTTGGTAGCTTCTTCAGCAGCCTGAATTTCTTCAGCTACGCTTACAGTTTCTTCAGCAGGCTGAGCAGAAACTTCGGCCTGAGGAATTTGTTGTTGCGATGGAGATGCAACACTTGCCTTGAGGCTCTTCGCGATCTTGCCTTGACAAAGGTGACCTTGACTCCTAGCCAATTAGCATGGTATTGGTCAAATTCATCACTGAGGACTTTGATTTCCTTCTGAATAGAGACAAGATCGCCAGGTGAAAGTGCAACTATCCCTGGGTGGTTTTGGTAATTCCTAACAACATATAGCTCATTGAACTAATGTTATTTCAAGATGATCATTTTAGAAAGTTCAATGATTGGTATGGCATGGATTAGGAATGTGGACCCCTCAAAATGCTAAGGGCACATATTGGCTCAAGCTCAAGACTCTACATTTTCATTTTAGTGATCCAAGATCACATTAGGTCCATAGGAAAAGCCAATACTATTAAAAGGGGATGAGGTATTGCTTAATGGCTTGCTTGCTCAAAATGCTTAGTGATATGATCCAAAAGCCCTCAACCACTTTCTCATATCCACATATGTCCCAAACCAAAATTCAAACTCGACCCTACCGATTTGATCTATCCGGCGCCACCGAGTTCATTTGACATAGCCACTGCCAAAAACCCTAGTCATTTCGATCTCACCGATAGGGATCTCGGTCTCGCCGAGATGGGATTGCAAACTCTCTGTTTCCCTTCGTAACATTTCGGTCCAACCGAGATGAGCGATCGGTCCCACCGAGTTCGCAATGCAAACTCTCTGTTTCCCTTTCGTAACGTTTCGGTCCCACCGAAATGAGTGATTCGGTCCCATCGAGTTTGCCTGACCAACTCTCTATTTGCCTATTACAGAAATCGGTCCTACCGAGTTTATGTGATCGGTCTCACCGAGATTATGTTATGCCCTGACCCTAATGAAATCGGTCGTACCGAGTGGACATGTCGGTCCCACCGAAAATCCTAACGTTCACATTTTGAACTAAATCGGTCTGACCGAGTTTCATGATTCGGTCCCACCGAGTTTGGTAAATTGTGTGTAATGGTTGGATTTTGTGTGGAGGCTATAAATACCCCTCCACCTACTCTTCATTCGTGGAGAGAGCCATCAGAACATGCCTACACTTCCAACATACATTTTCTGAGAGAAAACCACCTACTCATGTGTTGAGACCAAGATATTCCATTCCAACCCATAAATCTTGATCTCTAGCATTCCCCAAGTTGCTTTCCACTCAAATCATCTTTCCACCAAATCCAAATCTGTGAGAGAGAGAGAGAGTTGAGTGTTGGGGAGACTATCATTTGAAAGCACACCAGAGCACTGGCGAGAAGCTCTGCCGATCTACTCACACACGTTCCGGGTCTGTTCCCTCTTACTGAGGTAGCTAGAGGTGATCTGTCAGAAAAACTCGATTAACAGATAAAGTGAGGAAAACGGGATGATTGTCAATGCAGTGCGCCGCGGTCGAACAAGTACTTGTGGAGTGGGACCGCCAGATGTTCGCACCGTGAAGTGCAAGGAGATCGGCGGTGTCGCACTGGAAGAAGTCTGCGTACGCATGTGGGCCGACGCTGCCTCCCATGCGTGTCATATTGAGAACTCGGATAGGTACTCCTAGGGAGGTCATGTGGACTTCATGGAACTCCATATTGGTGATTCGAGTGGACTGCTCTCGTCTGACTTCGATGCAGTGCACCAACATTACCTGACCTCCTAGTGGTGACGTAGCTACTCCGATGAGTAGATTCGCGCAGCCATTCCCTTCGTGGCGTTGAGAGTCTTCCATCAATGTGGATGTACCGATGCACCAGCGCGTATCGGAACCACACCAGTAAACTGCATCGGCGTGTCTGACCGATTGCTTTGGGCTCCTCGGTCCAAACTTCCTCCTTTTACCTTCTAATGTAAATGTTATATATCATCTATATGCGCGATGATCTCATGAAGCCTCCTACTACTGTCATCTGATCTTGTCAATCGTGAAGGTCTTCTGCATGTGGACATTCATGCTGTGTGCGCTCTCAGGTATGCATAAGACGATCCGCCAAGACTTAGAATGGGAGAACAAGCTCAATTCTGTTTGATACAGTGATGTTATGAGACTAATGTCAATATCGGACTCGTATTCTACACATTATATCAGACTCTAGACTCTATATTCGGACTCCTCGATTCACACTAGGGTATTACCCAGATGGGTGTTACCTTACCGCGATGTTCGCGAAGTGAATGCTCGCGTGTCAGACGGGATCTCCTGAGGCTGATCAGATAAGGGTGCGCTAAAATCCTGTGGAATCCTTCTTACAGCATCCATCACCGTGCGCAAAGTCTTAGGCGTCCAGGATCTAGCATGAGCGAGATATTACACCGTATGTGCGAGAAGGATCATAATGACTCCTGATGGTACTAATTACTTGGTCCGCTACTTGGAAGCATATGCGAGCAAGGATTGTATTAAGATCTATTCGTGGGACGCATTCCCCCTCCGTTTGGCGTCATCTGTGTGGCTCCATCTGGCTCCGGTGCACCGTGTAAGTTCTGAGATCTGGGCCGCGAGGGAAAAAAATCAGACCTGAACCTGCGGGGCGCTAACCAGCTGACCGCGCTATGTCAGAAGTGCTGTGGCATACTGCAAATGTACTAGTTGCCGGCGGAGCTCAATGTGCTCCTGCGGTGATATACCCTCTTCCTTCGAAGTGAACAGGAAAATCATCACACTCACGTCGATCACACTTCTACGGTCTCATCGGAAAGGCCGAATCAATCTCATTCAACATCTTCACAGCACCATTCCCAAACCCTAGTTCAGCTTGATCATCCATAGTGCGTGTGCAAAGAACCTATGATCAAATGATCTAGTCTCTGCGGTAGGTCGTAGTTCATGAACTGGCCTAGGGTGTGCTGTAGTGGTGTTAGCGCATGCTCATAGTAGGTATGAGTTGGTAAAAATGACAACGGCAGATATGCTGTGAGTGACTAGTCATGTGATCTTAATATCCCTACCATTTGTGTCTGTATCATTTGGTATTGATATTTTTGGTGTAAGTTGAGCACCTACCAACACCTTTTCGATCATAGGCCGCTATTGTAACATCTATATTCAGTTCCTGGAATAGCGTATGTATTACAGGTACTACTGAATTTTATGAAGACCTGTGATATATGTAGCTCATTATTCCTCTTCTGTAAGCTTAATCAGCGAACGTGTTAGATTTTGTGCATCGTAACATACGACCACTACTCCATGGTCGATACAAAATGTGTGATAGTACAATGTATTATCAATTCTGATACAACAATTATAGTCATTCTAGAATGATATCTTTATTATACTTCACTCGCCAAAATTGTATACTTTCACATAATCAGTATTTGGTAGCTGTCTATATGTTACTGTATCGGAATCACCGACTAATCTAGTCTATCGCTCTGGTAATGTATGACCATATAGTTTTAGACTTTTTACTCTTTGATAATTAGCTTGTATTAACCATGTGTCCTATAAGTCCATAGGCGTGGCTGCATCGTTCCCTGTCTCTGCGCAACGTGTAAGGATCGAGATCAATCTATCGTTCGACAAGAATACCATGCATATTGTAGTTAATAGGGTGCGTATGACAGAACGCGGATATGAACAGTAATAGTCAGCACCATGTACGATATATGCTTATTTATAGAGTGTAAGATCTCACTCATATGCATGCTCCGTTAATAGAGCCGAGTGAGTGACGTTTGGCCTAGAGCTGTTATAGAACCTACCAGCAATCGGAGTAGCACCTAGATGACTATTTAAAAGAAATCTGATCTACAATTATCATCTAAACATTATTGATCGGAGTATCTCATAAAGAAATTCTCGAAAAAACTAATTCTACACACATATAGATGTATTCTATATGTGAATACTCTTATATAATACACTCATGCCTCCACTGAGTTCTATATCTGCTTCTATGAGACGTATCAGCGAGACCGTCAGAACTAAAATCCAGTGGCAAGTCACATAATAACCCGTGACTACAGTGTTCTGCACGTGACTCTACACCTCTTATACCTCGATCCTCCGCTATCGATGGTATATATGTAGAGTCACGTGCAGAACACTGAGTCACGTCACCCTATATATGTGTACTTGCCACTGGATTTTAGTTCTGACGTGCTGATACGTCTTTGCATAGTCAAGCAGATATAGACTCAGTGCATGAGTGTATTAGATATAACTGAGTATTACACATATAGAATACATCTATATGAATGTGTAGAATTATTTTGTTCAGGAATTTATGATACGTCGAAAATGTTTAGATGAAATTATCAGATCTTCTTCTTAAATATCATCTAGGTCTACTCCGATTGTGTAGGTATAACAGCTCTAGGAAAGCTCCTGTCACTCGGCTCTATTAACGGAGCACATATGAGTGAATCTACACTCTAAAATAAGCATATATCGTACAGGTGCGACTATTTGCCTTAAATCATATCCTTCCGCGTTGACTGTCACCCTAATATACAATATGCATTATCTTCGTGAACATGATCTCGATCTCATCCCTATCTTATACACGCACGTTGCCAGAGACAGGGAGACGTGCACCTACGCCTATGAGACATGTATAATCATGCATGGTAATACAAGCATAAAGAGTAAAAGACGTCTAATATGATGGATACTATTGTACCACGATAGTATACTAGATGTAGTCGGTGACTATAAAACCTATAAGCAAGTGCTCTGCAAATATGTCACCGCTTATGTGAAAGTATACAAGGCGAGTGAGTAATTGTAAAAACTAGAAGCTAGAAGTTAACTATAATTGTGTATCAGTTAATTATAATACATTGTATGATATTGATCGACCATGAGTAGTGGTCAATGGTTACGATGCTACAAAATCTGGCATACACGTTATTCGCTGATTAAGCTTACAAAGAGGCTGAATTTATATGTCATATCATCGGACAGGTCTTAATTAAAATATAGTCTAATACATGCATTCGTCAGCTTAGTAGATGTTACAATGCGGGTAATGATCGAAATGATCTCCTGGATGGTCTAATACACAAATATTCAATACCAAATGTACAAGAACGACAATGAGGTCACATGCACAGTCTCACCATATCTCACGTTGTCATCCCTCACCCGGATATATGAGCATCGCGCTATACACCAACAGCACACACCTACCCCTCAATGACACGCCTTACCGCAGAGACTAGATGCCCAGCCGTTCCTGATCATAGGTTCTTTGCACCAGCCAATCAAGCTCTGGTTTGTCGCTACGTAAGATGTATGATGATGCTCGACTCTGTGATCTGTATTACTTGGAAGGAAGAGAATCACCGGAGCACGCTCGGGCACTAGTACATGCAGTCATGCCTACAACTCTGCACATCACCGGATCAGTGGTTAGCGCTCCGCTGAGGTATCAGGTCTCGTTCCCTCCAGAAGAACTTACACGGTGCTCATAAGCCAATGGACACACAGATGAGCCCAAACAGCAATGTAAGGTTATGCATGTCCCACGAATAGAGCGTCTTAATACAATCCTCTGCTCGATATGCTCCAAGTAGCGAAGAATAGTACCATCAGAGAGTCGACCGCTTCTACACGGTGGTAATCACTCTCGCGGTGCATGCTACCGGCGCCTAATCTTCTCGTCAGGTTGGATGCTGAAGAAGGATCTCCACAGGTATGTTAGCGCACCCCTGACAGTCCTCGGAGATCACCGGCTGAACATCGCTAGAACACCATTATCTATACACCGGTAGGTAAGGAATCGAGATGTGATATAGAGTCTAGAGAGTACTCGGGTCTGATACGACTCATGTGATCGACAGAGCTGACACTAACATACCTACCTCCGCGTTCTCCCGAATTCTAAGTCTTGGCGGATGTTTATGCATACGCTGAGAGCACACGTCAAGCTGAATCAAGCAGGACCTCGCACGATGACAAGATCTAATCTGTGGTCTTCACTATCATCCGCCGCGATGATATATCAACATTATACATATCTGAAGGTAAAGGAGGAAGTTTGGACCCAGGCCAGAGGAGTACCTGTCAAAGCAATGGTGACACCTCGATGCAGTTTACTGAGTGTAGAAGTCCGTAATACTATGGCATTGGTGCATCGATGTCGTACATCCACCATTGATGAGACTCTCATTAACCCACGTACTAGGATATGGCTAGCGCGAATGCCATACTCATCGGAGTAGCTGTCACGTCACTAGGAGGTAGAATGTCACTGCATCGAAGTCTGCCGAGAGCTCCACATCACCGAATATGGAGTTCCAATGAAGTCCAATGTCCCTAGGAGTGCGACCTACGCGAGTTGCTCAATATGACACGCATACAGCGTCTATCCCAATGGTACCGTTGCCCACGACAAGGACTTGCCTCACTAGGGTAGATACCTTCATCACGAAGTAGGCGATCTCCTTGCCCGTACAAACTCCTTGGTTCAACTCCACAATCTTGATGGAGGCTCCCAAGTGACACCTAACCAATCTAGGAGACACCACTCTCCAAAAGGTAATAGACGGTGTGTTGATGATGAACTCCTTGCTCTTGTGCTTCAAATGATAGTCTCCCCAACACTCAACTCTCTCTCTCTCTCACAGATTTGGATTTGGTGGAAAGATGATTTGAGTGGAAAGCAACTTGGGGAATGCTAGAGATCAAGATTTATGGGTTGGAATGGAATATCTTGGTCTCAACACATGAGTAGGTGGTTTTCTCTCAGAAAATGTATGTTGGAAGTGTAGGCATGTTCTGATGGCTCTCTCCACGAATGAAGAGTAGGTGGAGGGGTATTTATAGCCTCCACACAAAATCCAACCATTACACACAATTTACCAAACTCGGTGGGACCGAATCATGAAACTCGGTCAGACCGATTTAGTTCAAAATGTGAACGTTAGGATTTTCGGTGGGACCGACATGTCCACTCGGTACGACCGATTTCATTAGGGTCAGGGCATAACATAATCTCGGTGAGACCGATCACATAAACTCGGTAGGACCGATTTCTGTAATAGGCAAATAGAGAGTTGGTCAGGCAAACTCGATGGGACCGAATCACTCATTTCGGTGGGACCGAAACGTTACGAAAGGGAAACAGAGAGTTTGCATTGCGAACTCGGTGGGACCGATCGCTCATCTCGGTTGGACCGAAATGTTACGAAGGGAAACAGAGAGTTTGCAATCCCATCTCGGCGAGACCGAGATCCCTATCGGTGAGATCGAAATGACTAGGGTTTTTGGCAGTGGCTATGTCAAATGAACTCGGTGGCGCCGGATAGATCAAATCGGTAGGGTCGAGTTTGAATTTTGGTTTGGGACATATGTGGATATGAGAAAGTGGTTGAGGGCTTTTGGATCATATCACTAAGCATTTTGAGCAAGCAAGCCATTAAGCAATACCTCATCCCCTTTTAATAGTATTGGCTTTTCCTATGGACCTAATGTGATCTTGGATCACTAAAATGAAAATGTAGAGTCTTGAGCTTGAGCCAATATGTGCCCTTAGCATTTTGAGGGGTCCACATTCCTAATCCATGCCATACCAATCATTGAACTTTCTAAAATGATCATCTTGAAATAACATTAGTTCAATGAGCTATATGTTGTTAGGAATTACCAAAACCACCCAGGGATAGTTGCACTTTCACCTGGCGATCTTGTCTCTATTCAGAAGGAAATCAAAGTCCTCAGTGATGAATTTGACCAATACCATGCTAATTGGCTAGGAGTCAAGGTCACCTTTGTCAAGGCAAGATCGCGAAGAGCCTCAAGGCAAGTGTTGCATCTCCATCGCAACAACAAATTCCTCAGGCCGAAGTTTCTGCTCAGCCTGCTGAAGAAACTGTAAGCGTAGCTGAAGAAATTCAGGCTGCTGAAGAAGCTACCAAGGTAGTTGAAGAAGTTCCTGCTCCTGAAGAAAATGCTAGGGCAACCACCAATGTTGTGCCCGAAGAACAACGAAGGCCAGCTGAAGAAACTATTGTGCCTGAAGAAACTGTGAATGCCAGGGCGCCTGCATTAGTCGATCCTGAAGAAAATGCACCAACTTCATCCTCTGCTCCTCCTGCAAAGTCTTCAAAGATGAAGAAAACAACACTTCCTTGTGCATCAGAAGTGAAGAAAACTAAAGCTGGGGAGAAGGAAGCCGCGAGGAAAAGGAAAGCATCAACCTCTGCAGAATCCTCAGATCCCAGAAAAGTGAGGACTTTGACGAGCTCTTTCAATGAACCAATTGATGTTGTTCCAATTTCTATTGTGCCATCAAAGGAATTAGTTCCGTTTGGTGAAGAATATGTCATTCTAGATGACGAAAATGATGAAGAAAAACATTTTGATGCTTCCTCAGAGCAGATGGACGAAGAAATTGAGGTGGAAATTGTTGCTTCAACACCTCTGGTATCATCGCCTATGCCTCAGTTCACTGCTGAAGAGGCGGGCATCAAAGAAATTGATGAGGATGTGGATATTGGCTCAACTACTCCTATCCTAAATGATGATTATTGGGAAACTCTTCACCCTAATGAAGAATATGCCCTAGAGGCAATAATAAAAAGTTATTATTTATTTCCTTATATCATCATGATAAAAGTTTATTATTCATGCTAGAATTGTATTAACCGGAAACATAATACATGTGTGAATACATAGACAAACAGAGTGTCACTAGTATGCCTCTACTTGACTAGCTTGTTAATCAAAGATTGGTTTATGTTTCCTAACATGAACAAAGTGTTGTTATTTGATTTAACGAGGGTCACATCATTTAGTTGAATGGATCTGATTGACATGACCCCATCCACTAGCTTAGCACCGATCGTTTAGTATGTTGCTATTGCTTTCTTCATGACTTATACATGTTCCTATGACTATGAGATATGCAACTCCCGTTTACCGAGGAACACTTTGTGTGCTACCAAACGTCACAACGTAACTGGGTGATTATAAAGGAGCTCTACAGGTGTCTCCAAAGGTACATGTTGGGTTGGCATATTTCGAGATTAGGATTTGTCACTCCGATTGTCGGAGAGGTATCTCTGGGCCCTCTCGGTAATGCACATCACTTAAGCCTTGCAAGCATTGCAACTAATGAGTTAGTTGCGGGATGATGTATTACAGAACGAGTAAAGAGACTTGCCGGTAACGAGATTGAACTAGGTATTGGATACCGACGATCGAATCTCGGGCAAGTAACATACCGATGACAAAGGGAACAACGTATGTTGTTATGCGGTCTGACCGATAAAGATCTTCGTAGAATATGTAGGAGCCAATATGGGCATCCAGGTCCCGCTATTGGTTATTGACCGGAGATGTGTCTCAGTCATGTCTACATTGTTCTCGAACCGTAGGGTCCGCACGCTTAAGAACGTTACGATGACAGTTATTATGAGTTTATGCATTTTGATGTACCGAAGTTAAGGTCGGAGTCGATGACACGGACATGACGAGGAGTCTCGAAATGGTCGAGACATAAAGATTGATATATTGGATGCCTATATTTGGATATCGGAGTGTTCCGGAGAAATCGGGATTTTACCTGGAACCGGGAGGTTACCGGAACCCCCGGGAGCCATATGGGCCTTAATGGGCTTTAGTGGAAAGGAGAAAGGGGCAGCCCAAGGTGGCCGCGCGCCTCCCCCCTCCCCTAGTCCTATTAGGACTAGGAGAGGTGGCCGGCCCCCCTCTCTCTCTTTCCCCATAGGGGAATCCTAGTCCAACTAGGATTGGGGGGGAGTCCTACTCCCGGTAGGAGTAAGACTCCTCCTGCGCCCTCCTCCTGGACCGGCCGCCCCTCCCCCTTGGCTCCTTTATATACGGAGGCAGGGGGCACCCTAGAACACACAATTGATCAACGTGATCGTTCCTTAGCCATGTGCGGTGCCCCCTGCCACCATATTCCACCTCAGTCATACCGTTGTAGTGCTTAGGCGAAGCCCTGCGTCGGTAGAACATCATCATCATCTGTTGGGTTAACGTAGTAATTTCAAAAAATTTCCTACGCACACGCAAGATCATGGTGATGCACAGCAACGAGGGGGAGAGTGTTGTCTACGTACCCACGCAGACCGACTGCGGAAGCGTTGACGCAACATAGAGGAAGTAGTCGTACGTCTTCCCGATCCGACCGATCCAAGCACCGTTACTCCGGCACCTCCGAGTTCTTAGCACACGTACAGCTCGATGACGATCCCCGGGCTCCGATCCAGCAAAGCTTAGGGGAGGAGTTCCGTCAGCACGACGGCATGGTGACGATCTTGATGTTCTACCGACGCAGGGCTTCGCCTAAGCACTACAACGATATGATCGAGGTGGAATATGGTGGCAGGGGGCACCGCACACGGCTAAGGAACGATCACGTGGATCAACTTGTGTGTCTAGGGGCGCCCCCTGCCTTCGTATATAAAGGAGCCAAGGGGAGGGGGCCGGCCGGCCATGGAGGGCACGCCAGGAGAGTCCTACTCCCTCTGGGAGTAGGATTCCCCCTCCAATCCTAGTTGGAATAGGATTCCTTGAGGGGGGAAAGAGAGAGAGGGGGGCCGGCCACCTCTCCTAGTCCTAATAGGACTAGGGGAAGGGGGAGGCGCGCGGCCACCTTGGGCTGCCCCTTTCTCCTTTCCACTAAAGCCCACTAAGGCCCATATAGCTCCCGGGGGGTTCCGGTAACCTCTCGGTACTCCGGTAAAATCCCGATTTCACCTGGAACACTTCCGATATCCAAACATAGGCTTCCAATATATCAATCTTTATGTCTCGACCATTTCGAGACTCCTCGTCATGTCCATGATCACATCCGGGACTCCGAACAACCTTCGGTACATCAAAATGCATAAACTCATAATAACTGTCATCGTAACGTTAAGCGTGCGGACCCTACGGTTCGAGAATAATGTAGACATGACCGAGACACGTCTCCGGTCAATAACCAATAGCGGGACCTGGATGCCCATATTGGCTCCTACATATTCTACGAAGATCTTTATCGGTCAGACCGCATAACAACATACGTTATTCCCTTTGTCATCGGTATGTTTACTTGCCCGAGATTCAATCGTCGGTATCCAATACCTAGTTCAATCTCGTTACCGGCAAGTCTCTTTACTCATTCCGTAATACATCATCCCGCAACTAACTCATTAGTTGCAATGCTTGCAAGGCTTATGTGATGTGCATTACCGAGAGGGCCCAGAGATACCTCTTCGACAATCGGAGTGACAAATCCTACTCTCGAAATACGCCAACCCAACATCTCCCATTGGAGACACCTGTAGAGCTCCTTTATAATCACCCATTTACGTTGTGACGTTTGGTAGCACACAAAGTGTTCCTCCGGCAAATGGGAGTTGCATAATCTCATAGTCATAGGAACATGTATAAGTCATGAAGAAAGCAATAGCAACATACTAAACGATCGGGTGCTAAGCTAATGAAATGGGTCATGTCAATCAGATCATTCAACTAATGATGTGACCTCGTTAATCAAATAACAACTCTTTGTTTATGGTTAGGAAACATAACCATCTTTGATTAATGAGCTAGTCAAGTAGAGGCATACTAGTGACACTCTGTTTGTCTATGTATTCACACATGTTTTATGTTTCCGTTTAATACAATTCTAGCATGAATAATAAACATTTATCATGATATAAGGAAATAAATAATAACTTTATTATTGCCTCTAGGGCATATTTCCTTCTGTTTGGTAGCACACAAAGTGTTCCTCCGGCACACGGGAGTTACATAATCTCATAGTCATAGGAACATGTATAAGTCATGAAGAAAGCAATAGCAACATACTAAACGATCGGGTGCTAAGCTAATGGAATGGGTCATGTCAATCAGATCATTCAACTGATGATGTGATCCCGTTAATCAAATGACAACTCCTTTGTCCATGGTTAGGAAACATAACCATCTTTGATTAACGAGCTAGTCAAGTAGAGGCATACTAGTGACACTCTGTTTGTCTATGTACTCACAAATGTATTATGTTTCCGGTTAATACAATTCTAGCATGAATAATAAACTTTTATCATGATATAAGGAAATAAATAATAACTTTATTATTGCCTCTGGGGCATATTTCCTTCAATTACTACGTTCCCCAACAGTGGTATCAGAGCCAGGTTTATGCGTAGATGTTATATGCACGAGTAGAACACATGTGAGTTGTGGGCGATACAAGTCATACTGCTTACCAGCATGTCATACTTTGGTTCGGCGGTATTGTTGGATGAAGTGGCCCGGACCGACATTACGTGTACGCTTACGCGAGACTGGTTCTACCGACGTGCTTTGCACACAGGTGGCTGGCGGGTGTCAGTTTCTCCAACTTTAGTTGGACCGAGTGTAGCTACGCCCGGTCCTTGAGAAGGTTAAAACATCACTAACTTGATGAACTATCGTTGTGGTTTTGATGCGTAGGTAAGAACGGTTCTTTCTCAGCCCGTAGCAGCCACGTAAAACTTGCAACAACAAAGTAGAGGACATCTAACTTGTTTTTGCAGGGCATGTTGTGATGTGATATGGTCAAGACATGATGCTATATTTTATTGTATGAGATGATCATGTTTTGTAACCGAGTTATCGACAACTGGCAGGAGCCATATGGTTGTCGCTTTATTGTATGCAATGCAATCGCCCTGTAATGCTTTACTTTATCACTAAGAGGTAGCGATAGTCATAAAAGCAAAATTTGGCTAGACAAAAACGATGCTACCATGGAGATCAAGGTGTCACGCCGGTGACGATGGTGATCATGACGGTGCTTCGGAGATGGAGATCACAAGCACAAGATGATGATGGCCATATCATATCACTTATATTGATTGCATGTGATGTTTATCCTTTATGCATCTTATTTTGCTTAGATCGGCGGTAGCATTATAAGATGATCTCTCACTAAATTTCAAGATAAAAGTGTTCTCCATGAGTATGCACCGTTGCCAAAGTTCATCGTGCCGAGACACCACGTGATGATCGGGTGTGATAAGCTCTACGTTCATCTACAACGGGTGCAAGCCAGTTTTGCACACGCAGAATACTAGGGTTAAACTTGACGAGCCTAGCATATGCAGATATGGCCTTGGAACACTAGAGACTGAAAGGTCGAGCGTGAATCATATAGTAGATATGATCAACATAGTGATGTTCACCATTGAAACTACTCCATCGCACGTGATGATCGGACATGGTTTAGTGGATATGGATCACATGAACACTTAGATGATTAGAGGGATGTCTATCTAAGTGAGAGTTCTTAATTAATATGATTAATTGAACTTTAATTTATCATGAACTTAGTCCTGGTAGTATTAGCATATCTATGTTGTAGATCAATAGCTCGCTTTTAGCTCCTCTATTTTATTTTTGTTATGTTCCTAGAGAAAAACTAAGTTGAAAGATGTTAGTAGCAATGATGCGGATTGGATCCATGATCTGAGGATTATCCTCATTGTTGCACAGAAGAATTATGTCCTTGATACACCGCTAGGTGACAGACCTATTGCAGGAGCAGATGCAGATGTTATGAACGTTTGGCTAGCTCAATATGATGACTACTTGATAGTTTAGTGCACCATGCTTAACAGCTTAGAATCGGGACTTCAAATACGTTTTGAACGCCATGGATCATATGAGATGATCCAGGAGTTGAAGTTAATATTTCAAGCAAATACCCAAGTTGAGATATATGAAGTCTCCAACAAGTTCTATAGCTAAAAGATGGAGGAGAATAGCTCAAGCAGTGAGCATGTGCTCAGATTGTCTGGGTACTACAATCGCTTGAATCAAGTGGGAGTTAATCTTCTAGATAAGATAGTGATTGACAGAATTCTCTAGTCACCATCACCAAGTTAGTAGAACTTCGTGATGAACTATAGTATGCAAGGGATGACGAAAACGATTCCCGAGCTTTTCAAGATGATGAAATCGATGAAGGTAGAAATCAAGAAAGAGCATCAAGTGTTGATGATTAGCAACACCACTAGTTTCAAGAAAAGGGCAAAGGGGAAGAAAGGGAACTTTAAGAAGAACGGCAAGCAAGTTGCAGCTCAAGTGGAGAAGCCCAAGTCTAGACCTAAGCATGAGACTAAGTGCTTTCTACTGCAAAGGGACTGGTCACTGGAAGCGGAACTGCCCCAAGTATTTGGCGGATAAGAAGGATGGCAAAGTGAACAATGCTATATTTGATATACATGTTATTGATGTGTACTTTACTAGTGTTTATAGCAACCCCTCGGTATTTGATACTGTTTCAGTTGCTAAGAGTAGTAACTCAAAACGGGAGTTGCAGAATGAACAGAGACTAGTTAAGGGTGAAGTGACTATGTGTGTTGGAAGTGGTTCCAAGATTGATATGATCATCATCGCACACTCCCTCTACTTTCGGGATTAGTGTTAAACCTAAATAAATGTTATTTGGTGTTTGCGTTGAGCATGAATATGATTTGATCATGTTTATTGCAATACGGTTATTCATTTAAGTTAGAGAATAATTGTTGTTCTGTTTACATGAATAAAACCTTCTATAGTCATACACCCAATGAAAATGGTTCATTGGATCTCGATCATAGTGATACACATATTCATAATATTGAAGCCAAAAGATGCAAATTTAATGATGATAGTGCAACTTATTTGTGACACTGCCGTTTAGGTCATATTGGTGTAAAGCGCATGAAGAAACTCCATGCTGATGGGCTTTTGGAATCACTTGATTATGAATCATTTTGATGCTTGCGAACCATGCCTCATGGGCAAGATGACTAAGACTCTGTTCTCCAGAATAATGGAGCGAGCCACTGACTTATTGGAAATAATACATACCGATGTATGCGGTCCAATGAGTGTTGAGACTCACGGCGGGTATCATTGTTTTATGACCTTCACAGATGATTTGAGCAGATATGTGTATATCTACTTGATGAAACATAAATCCAAAACATTTGAAAAGTTCATATAATTTCAGAGTGAAGTAGAAAATCATCGTAACAAGAAAATAAAGTTTCTATGATCTGATCGTGGAGGAGAATATTTGAGTTACGAGTTTGGTCTTCATTTGAAACAATGTGAAATAGTTTCGCAACTCACGCCACCTAGAACACCATAGCGTAATGGTGTGTCCGAACATCATTACCATACTTTATTAGATATGGTACAATCTATGATGTCTCTTACCGATTTACCACTATCGTTTTGGGGTTACGCATTAGAATTCAGCTGCATTCATGTTAAATAGGGCACCATCTAAATCCGTTGAGACGACACCGTATGAACTGTGGTTTAGCAAGAAATCTAAGCTGTCGTTTCTTAAAGTTTGGGGTTGCGATGCTTATGTGAAAAAGTTTCATCTTGATAAGCTCAAACCCAAGTCGGAGAAGTGCGTCTTCATAGGATACCCAAAAGTAACTGTTGGGTACACCTTCTATCATAGATCCGAAGGCAAGATATTTGTTGCTGAGAATAGATCCTTTCTAGAGAAGGAGTTTCTCTCGAAAGAAGCGAGTGGGAGGAAAGTAGAACTTGGTGAGGTAACTGTACCTGCTCCCTTATTGGGAAGTAGTTCATCATAGAAATTTGTTTCTGTGACTCCTACACAAATTAGTGAGGAAGCTAATGATGATGATCATGTAACTTCAGATCAAGTTACTACCGAACCTCGTAGGTCAACTAGAGTGAGATCCGCACCAGAGTGGTACGGAAATCCTGTTCTAGAGGTCATGTTAATTGACCATGACGAACTGTAACAGCCTGGATTTTGGCCCCTTTCTTTTTCTTTTTGATTTATTGATTTTTGCTCTGTTTTTCTTTTTGGAGTGGTTCTGTGGCCTTGTCACCTGGGAAATCATCCCCATTTCCCCTCCCAAGTGACTCATCATCCTGTAAACTTTTCCAAGATCATGTCACTCCACTCCTTAACCAAACCCTAATTTATTTTTCTAGGGAAAATTCATTTTTCTATTAAAGGAATAACCCTATCTGCCCTAGGCTGTGAAGCAACCTATATTTCTGTCCATCCAAAAATCCTCAAATAATTCTTATAATTTTTTTGGGTCATATCTTCATAAAATATGGCAAAATATTTCATTGGCCATATTTTCCACCATGCTCAATAAATTCGTTTCCTCTTATGTCCTAAATGGCACATTGTGAAGCAAGTGCTATTTATCCTTTCCCATTTGCCCCCAAACATTTTTTTCATGATATATCATCTAAATAATTGCCCTGTGCCAAAATTCAACTTTATTTGCCTAGCCAAACTTCCTCAGTGATTTTTCAAATTTCCTGTCTAAGGGAAGCCTTTGTGAAGGAAGTGCTAGCTAGGGTTATCCAAATAAGTTGAAATTTTGCACACTCCTTCATGTGCTCATATAATTAGCCTCCTATAAAATTAAGCCCCATCCAATCATCTAGATGAGCACAGGGTCAAATATTTGATTCTGTCAATATTTTCAGGTTGTTAAGCAAGTATATTTTATATTGCTTCATTTTGCCTGAAAATTTACCAGAGCATTCTCCTGCCCAAATAACTTCTCTCCACAAAATTTGGCACCATTGTATCAAGCCAATATTTCCCTATAATATTTGCAAGTTTCTGGAAAGAGGGGATAGCTATGAAGGAAGTACCATTTTGGTAAAACCAATTGGTATGAAATTTTTACAGAACCTTTATTTGGCCAAATAACTAAGCCCTACCAAGTTTTACCTCAAGTGGTTACTCCATGTGAGTGCATCATCCAAATCTTGATTCTGGACACATAATGTGAGTTACAAAGCAACTATATTAGTTTGTGCTCCATTATGCCTCAAAACCTCCAGGATCATAGCCCTTCCTTATTTAATCACCCCAGACAAACTCTTTGGTGCCAGTAAAATCCCTGTTGATCACCAGTGTTCACTCAAGTTTACTGCAGTAAACTTCAGATGGTGATTACCATTTAACCATATCACTTTTAACCGATCTACTACCACAGTAGAAACGTACCTTGGATGTATTACGCCCTAGACAATGTTTTACAACCCTTGGCATCTTCTCCTCGCCAGTCTACGCGGTCACCACCGCTTTGGCGTGCAATGGCCGCGTCCAGAACGACCTCTTGCTCGGGCCCCTCCTCTGCTTGGCGTCCCAGCAAGCACGAGCATGTCTAATAGATTTACCGTGTCGTCGCCGTCCTCCTGGACCTCTCTCCCTCTCAGTAAAACCCCTCACTGACCCTCACCGACGCTCGCCGACGAACGTCCACGAGTGCACAGTGCTCCGTTTGGCTCTGCTCGTCGCCGTCATCATCCTCCCCATGCTCCCTTGGCCGCCTCTGCCCCATGAGCTCTGCCCCGTGAGAGACTCCACTGTGCCTCCCTCGTCGCATGCCTCCAAGTTCATGCGTGCGGGCACGCGTCCGCGGCGCCGGCCATGCGTCCGCAGTGACGCGGCTATATAAGCCCGTCCCGGGTGCATTTCTCCTCACCAGCGACCTCTACCCACTCCCCCACGACTCCCTGACCACTTCCCCGAGCTCGAGTCGCCCTCCACGACCACCATTGCCACCATGGCCACCTCGGGTCTCCTCCTCGATTGGCTCAAGCCGAAGCCCCTCTCCTCATTTCTCCTCCACCATTAGACCTACCATACCCCCGCGAATCTCCCCACCCTCTCCGTTTCTCTCCAGAGGAAGCATGGCCGCGCGCCGCCGAGATGGTCCGCCGTCGTTGCTCTCTGCCTCCGATGGTTGCCGCTGCAGCAGCGCTCCCCGGAGCGCGTGTAGTTCCTGGATGGGTGTGGGCCTCCATCCCGAGGCCACCGGTGCCCTCTCCTTGGCTGGAGATGGCCGGAGTCGCCGTGCCCAGCGGCGGCCGCGCCCCTGCCCGGCGTTCTGTCGAGGAGAGGAGGAGCAGGCGCGGGGAGAAGAATAAGGAGGCGTGGGAGGAGAGAGAAGATGCGACGGGCCCCACGTGCCATCGACCCAGCGCCCGGCCCCGCCACCGCCATGCTGGATAAGTGGAGACGTACTCCATGGAGTACGCCTTCACCTATCGAAAGCGCATTCGGCTTCTTCTGCAAGCCAGAATAGGCTTTCCTTTCTGGAAAACGTATTTCCTGATAAGGCGCGTTCTGTTTTTCCTGATGAGGACTTGTTTGTGATGATTTCATTATAGGTAGGTCCCTGGCAGAAAAACTATCATAACTTTTTGCTCCTAACTCGAAATGAGGTGATTCCAAAGCCCACTTCTTCGTTTTGTCGAGCCCGTTCCGATGGAATCATTTTCACCATGTTTTGACATTCTTAAAATGACCATTTTGTCCCTGCATTATTCAGCCCCCTCCAAGAGAGAACATTTTCTGGTGGTTCTTTCCGCGAGCTTCTCGCACTTGTTCTCGATGATTTCTTCCACCCCAGGCAAGCCACACCCTCCATTTGCATGATTGCAATGCACTGACATGGTTTATTTATTTGAACTTGTTTAAAACATTGCATTAGCTATGTATGATATGTTCATGGCATGACTCGGAGTATTGTTTTGATGTTGATATTGCCATGATATTGCTTGGAGTTCTAGGACTTATATTTTGATGATTATGTGGATGACATGTTGACTTTGGATTCTTAGTGGCTATTATGATTATGTTCATGATGGTAATATGCTTTGGAGTTTTAATTTGGATGACATGTTGCCTTTGGGTTCTTAGTGGCTAGTATGATTATTGTCATGATGGTATCTGTTATTATCTTGGAGCACTACTTTGAATATCATGTTGCCTTTGGATTATTAGTGGCTAGTGTTATTTTTCATCATGATGCTAGTTGATATTATGTTATGGAATATGATGATGGAGATGATGCTTGCATGTGGATCATAGCTGGATAGTTATTTGAGTTGTAGTATTATCGTTCTTGGGTTCATCATGATAGTAGTGTTATACTATCCTCGGAGTATTTTGGTATGATGATATTAAGCTTTGGATTATTTGTTGGATATTGCTATGACTTGGATTATAGGTTGATAGATGATATCGGGGTATCAGTCTTTACTATTATATTTTGGGGTTAAATTCCGTCATTAAGTTGGTTAGGTGCCACCGAACCGGGATTTTCCATTACAACCACATTTGCCTTTATGGGAAGGCCCTAATGCGATGTATTGTCGTGCCTCTCGCTGGTGCCTCCAACTAGGGAAGGTTATGGGCACGCACTACCCTGATCAGGTAGGCGGACATAAGCCTTGTGTGCCCATTGTTGTTGTTATGTGCACAGTCCCCGTGAGGGGCGTTTTGGACACGACGGTGGTCGTTGTGTCTTTGGTAGACACGGGGCCACCCAGGACTAGCCCAGTTGGGAGTGGGTCGGAGTGGCCGGGAGAGTGTCATGGCAGTAGATCGGTTTTGTCAGAACACCGTTAGTCCACCCAAATGGGAGTGCGAGGCCATGGGTTCCGTGGTGTGGGTATAGTGCGCTACCTCTGCAGAGTGTGTATTTAAATCTATCGATAGCCGTGTCCTTGGTCATGGGCAAGGGTTCGTACTAGGTCACACCGTTCGATCAACACTCACATGACGGAATGACTTATAGGTGATTTATATGTTAATATGTTGAGCAGTACAAATTGGCAGGATGTTGATGATGATGTTGGAGACCAAGTGTTGGTCATGGTAGTCATCGCCGGAAGGATCACCGTTTGAGACCAAGTGTTGGTCATGGTTGTGATCGCCGGAAAGATCACCTTTGGTTTTGATCACGAGGTGATCGAGATGGTATATTGCTTGGCCGGTTAGCTAAGAGAAATATGGTTATGGAGATCTGAGATGGTGATTTATTAGTATTGTATCAGTTTCATACCATGCTTAGTAGTTGTTTCATCATGGTAGTTGCTAAATAATTAACCTGTTAATGCTATGTTATTGTCTTGCCTTGATGTTTATGGTTGTTGTGAGCTTGCAAGTACATTCAATGTACTGACCTGGCGTGTCATGCCAGATTGCAGGTGATGCCATGATTGCTTGATTGCTTGTCGATGGTTGCCGTGCATGTGAGCTAGATCATGTCCCAGCCAGAGTCCCTGCAGAGTGGAGTTCACCACCTTCGTCGTTGTTCCGTTGCTAGAAGTATTCCGTTGTTACGAGTTGTTTTGCTGCTAGCATAGAGCAACTGTAGTATCGCAGGCGTAGTGTCACCATGCTGATGTGCTTCTTTGTAACATCAGACCCTTGTATTATTATTCTTGTAATAAGAGTTGATTTGTTCTATGTCAAGCAGTGACATATTCCTGAGACTTCTCCTGGATATGTGGGCTGGAATACGGGGCGTTCCGATTTCTCTGAGCCGGGGTGCCACACGAACCTACGAACTATGAGGAAGCGATGATGAGCCAAGATTCCGCGAAATGGCTTGAGGCCATGAATTCTGAGATAGGATCCATGTATGAGAACAAAGTATGGACTTTGGTTGACTTGCCCGATGATCGGCCAGCCATAGAAAATAAATGGATCTTCAAGAGGAAGACGGACGCTGATAGTAGTGCTACTATCTTCAAAGACCGAATTGTCGCAAAAGGTTTTCGACAAGTTCAAGGTGTTGGCTATTGTCGTGGGTTTGTTACGGCAGATGTCCTTGTGAAAGGACTTAGTCATGGAGCCATCACTACGGGTTAGCTTAAAGGGGTTAAACCGGACAAGGGGACACGGAGAGTTTTATACTAGTTCGGCCCCTTCGAGGAAGGTAAAAGCCTACATCTAGTTGTGATTGGTATTGCTAGGGTTTCGAAGGCCAGGGAGCGAATCCGCTTTGTCTGGCTCTCGAGTTGTTGTCCGTCCCTAAACCGCTGCCGGGTCGTCCCTTTATATACATAGGTTGACGCCCGCCGGACTACAGAGTCCCGAAGCCGGATTATAAACGTATCCGGTTCGGTCTCTATCCTTCCTATCTTACAATACAAGTTACATGACTAGGTCGGTTTATATTTATAGGCTTTAACCCGCCTTTGGGCCTTGGGGCTTCATGAAGCGCCATCATCCTTGCATCTTCCTGGGCTTCTAATCTTCAAGGAGTCAACCCGGCTACATAAGGACGGTTTACCTCCAGTAGTAACATCCCCAACATTAGGCCCTAGATTGGTTTGAACTTGTTCATGTCAATCTTCTACATTTAGAAAAAATCTTCCCTCATATCTTCACCTTGATCTTGTAAACCGCCATGACGTCATACTCCCAGATTATGATAAACCGCCCTGACGTCATATATCCGTTGATATCGAAAATTACCTTCATTTAATGTGTATCCAGCCACCGAGGCGACACTTTTATTAACTTACCCATTTTTTGGGCTCCTCGATTCCCGCATTCGCCGTTTTATCGCTTCGCCTTATAAATAGGGGCAGAAGACCCCCTTCTTTTCTTTCCGCTCTCCTTACCTCCCTTCTTCTTCCTTGTGACGTCTTCGTACCTGAGCGCCACCGTCATCGCCAAACCTCGCCTCTGCTTCACCGTCGGCTGCTGCATCGACCTGTTCGTACCAGAGTCCCGCAGCACACCTCCGCTGCTTCCGCGGCCGCCGTAAGTCTTTTCCCTCTTCCTTTCTAGATCCATTAGGGTTTCCCTGTTCTTCGCGGTTCTTGAAGTTCAACGGAGCTTTCGATATTGTTCTTCCTTAGCCTGTAGATGAATGCCTCATTTTTATCATATCCCTTGCCGTGGCTAATCTTCTATTACCACCATAGATCCGTATGCGCAAAAGCTGATGTATTCCTTCATAAATTGTTTCGGGTCTTTACCCTTTTTAGGTCGAAATACTTTGCTTTCCTGTCTTACCTTAGATCCAAAATTTCCATGTGCCTCTGTGAAATCTATTTCTCCTCACGCCAACGCAGGCAGTTTAACCTTGTATAAGCAATCTATACCATTAGCCCTCTGCTAAACCGGAGGAACACTTGACCTTTATAGCTATACTCCGGTTTAACAGTGTCTGGATATTACTGTCCTGGTATTATCTTTAACTCCTGATTGCATTGATTCCGGTTTATATCACTTCGCATATCAGCACGTTTTCTTACTCCATTGTATCTTGCATATCATCATGAGGAATTTATAAATCGGCGTTTCATTTTCAGCTTGTTTGTTTCGCAATGGCCAAACAATTCACTGCCTGCAACTGGGCTCGTTCCCGGGTTACTGAGACTCAGTTGAATGATATGGTTAGCATCGGCTCCCTGCCCAAGAAAACTGAAATCAAGTGGCGAGTTCCAGGAATAGAAAATCCTCCAACCCCAAGGCATGGCGAGGTGGTGGTCTTTGTTGACCATATAGGTCGTGGCTTCAAACCGCCAGGGTCAAAGTTTTATCGAGATGTGCTTTCCAGCTTCCAACTGCATCCGCAAGCAGTCCGGAAAGTAAGCTTTTCTCATCCTCTTGCTCACTTGGATCCAACATTTATTTTGAAGACTCAGCAGCATGAAGCTCGCCGGACAACCCGGTACAGTGGCCAATAGGTCACTTCAACCGGTTTACCTGATACTCCGGTTCGGAAGCGCCGATCTGAGGTCTCTCCTAATTCTGACCATTCTTACCCCAAGGCAGGTTATTTCAGACAGCCTCTTAATCCGTCTGATTCAAATTATCAGGTGACACCCCCTTCATCTTCTGGTGAATCTACAGCAACTCAACTCCCCCTTTGAAAACTGTGGCTGGGTAAGTTGAAAAAACCTTTCCTTTCAATGCGTCATAAATCCTTTGAATATGATGTTAATCCTCTTTCATCCTGTTTGCAGGGCCAAAGCCAGACCCAGCAAGAAAGCTCGGACCACCAATCCGCCCGAAGATCCAGTCGCCGAAGAAGAAGAAGAACCAAGAGGTGAACCGGAACAAACTTGTGGACCAGAAGGTCCTCATCCTGAAGCTACTTATGATGACCCGCCCCTTGAAGGACAAAATACTGACAAGCCCACAGACACTGAACCTGCCGCACCCGATGCTGAACCGGCAGAACCAAACTGGGCTAGTTCGGTGAAATATGCTGAAATCCCAACATCATCAACCAAAAACCCTGAAGGCCAAGGTCATGATGTTATTATTACTGGAATAGGCCATAGCTCTCCTGGCCATCCCGTAGCTTTGGCTCAACATAGTGCCAAAGAAGAGTAGGCTGCTAGAGAAAAGGCAAATGGAGCAGTGATTTGGCAAGTTATGCTCATCTCAACGCAGAAGAACTTCACTCTGGCTTCTTAAATCGCTTGCATGCAAACCAGGATTACGAAGTCGGTTTAGTAAATTTGATGAAGGAGCGATATGAGGTATTTTCGTCCTCCTTTGTATCTTGATTCATAGTCTGGTCATGCTTTGAACAAGTAGATAGCTTTCTGTCGCCTATCCCCCAAAGGCCGGTTTAACTCTAACAAGTTAGTCCGGGTTTTAATCCATGCATCTGTTTTTGAATCAACATACATTAGCCCCCAAGTGTCAAGGATAATGTTTACATTGTACTGGAGACCTGTATAAACTACAGCATGTTAGAGAAAATATGCATTAGCCCCCAAGTATGAAGTGCATAACCTGTTATGCGATTTGTACTTAGAATATTTATGTATCCTGTCATTTGATAGGTCTTCAATGATGGCAGTCTGATCTGAGGAATAAAGAGGCCCGAAACATTGATTTGCAAAACAATGTGAAGTCCCAGCAAGAGGAGGCCACTAAAACCAAAGAGGAGCTAACAAAAGCCCTAGCTGCCATGGAAAAGCTCAAAGAAGCTTTCAACAAAGACCGTGCTGACTGGGACACCGAGAAATCTGGTTTAACCAAAAGAGCTGTAGACGCCGAGGCAGCCCTGAAGCCAGTGGTTGATGAACTAGCTGGTTTGAAACACCAAATCAATGATATGACCTCTGCTATCTTTGGTAAGTGCCTGCTTATGTGTGCTGCACCAGTCGATGAACCTTACAACTGACCAAACCGCTGATAAAATCTTTGGCAGGCACTCGGATCGCTCATCTTGGTACAGATATGCGGATGAAGCTCAAAGCGGCATACACATTGGTTGAACAGCTATACTCTGGGTCTTAGCGGGCTATTAGCACGGCAGCTTATAACAAACCGGCTCCAACTTTAATTAAGGAAACACTTGAAAAGCTGGCCATGTTACCAGCCCGTATTGCCTAGTTGAAGAGAGCAGCTGCCAGAGCCGGAGCTTTAACCGCCCTTATTCGAGCCAAAGCCTGGATTCCAGACCTTGAAGCGGAGGATATCATTAAAGGATACCCAGGCGTTAAAGAAGACGGTTCAAACTTCAACAATGATGATCTTTGGCGGCTGACCAAACAGATGCTACCAGCAGCCAGCAAGTTGGCCGATGATACCAATTTGTCCCATTTTCAGCCATTTTATGATGCGAAGGGAAAAAGACAGCCACCGACATCCATGAAGTCGAAGAACTTGTGCCTCCGATTTGTAAGAACACTTATGCTCCTGATATTAACCCTTCCAATCTTATCCATGAGGAAGCAGTGTTCCAAGCTTTAACTGGAATCGATTGGTCAACGGTTGATTTCCAGCATCTGGGGAGGGATGAAGAAGTGCCCACACCAACTGACCCTCAACCGTCAAACCGTCTAGATGAAGAGTCCTGATCTGGTCGCTGGTTTACATGGCTACTGTGAAAAACAATGATAGTATTGGAGCCACTTTGAAGCTTCATGTAATAGGATAGCCAAAACTCCGTTATCTGCCATGCCATCGAGCATGTTTCGTAATACTTTGCGACAATTTGTGCCACCCTTTGCGATATATTTATGCATAACCCATGATGAGTTGTGTTCCTGGGTTCAACAACTTAAAAGTGCCTAGCGGTTTACCGCTAGACGGGTCAATATATCCAGGAAGTGAACAAGATTTAGATGAAATAATCAAAATGTTTGTACAAAAACAAGGTACATACCATACCTCAGTGGTTGACCAACGGTGTATACGGCAAAGGTGTTAATACCAATCCAGAACGTTGATAACCATACCTCTGTATTGCCGGTTTATATATAAAACCGGACCGGGATAACTACCGGGCTTTCTGTATAACACTGGTTATTTAGTCAAACCAGACCGGGTCAATAAACACCGGTTTATAACTGATCATGTGCCAACAACTTGTAGTTGAAAAGCACGCCGGGCAAAGGCCGCCGGTTTGTAAAAAATACTTATGAACTTCAACAAATAAAACTCAAAAAGAGAAAATACTCAAGGCTTTTTACGAGCTGCCAGGCTCCAAATCGAGGCTTTTCATGGGCTGCCAGGCCTCTGAGTTAAACCATTTAACAAAGCCTTTTAAGATGGGCCTCCAATTAACCAATCATCGTTTTAACTTTGACAAGTTTAGGGTCTATAAAAGATTGACATGTCAAACGTTCGATGGGTCATACCAGGATTACCTGGACAGGAGTGGCTTACTTGATGAAGGCAGGTTAACCTAGGTTTTTAGGTGAATACACCAGGCTTCCAAGCCGTGGCTTGATAGCCAATTACAAGGGTCCTTTCAAACTCTTTGTTGCTTTGCACAAAGAGCCCCCAAGTAACTTTGTGAGCTGTGCTTAGTGTGTGCCCATGTTTGAGTCTGTGCTTTGTGCAACACTCTCTTTGGCTCCACATATTTTTCTGTTGTGGCTTAAATGCCTCTCAAGAGGTGTAGATATGGTGTAATAACAACCAAGCCCCCTAGTGATATCCATTCATGGTTTAAAAACCAATCAAGAGGTGTAGCTGTAGTTCAAATATGACCAAGCCCCCTAGTGATTTTCTTAATATCCGTGCAACTGCTAAGGACGGTATAATAAAAACTCCGCTTTGTTAGTTTAACTTGTATAACACACACAGGATGTAAAAAGAACAGATACCCCGCTTATAACGGAGGCTCCGGTTTATTGTATGATATATACACTGTCATAAATATGTATAGATGAAGAGCCTATGGCTTCAAGTATAGTAAGGCCGAAGGAGAGCTATGTTCCATGGCCGCTTGGTCTCCTCTGATTGACGTGAGTCTTATGCTCTTGAACATCAATGAGGTAGTAAGACCCGTTGTGCAGGTTTTTGCTGACCACAAAGGGTCCTTCCCAAGGTGGGGATAACTTGTGCATATCAGTCTGATCCTGGATGAGCCGGAGCACCAAATCGCCTTCTTGAAAGATTCTGGTTTTAACCCGGCGGATGTGATAACGTCAGAGATCTTGTTGATAAATCGCCGATCATGCTGCTGCAAGATCACACTCTTCATCCAACAGGTCTAGAGAATCCTAACGTGCCTTCTCATTATCAGCTTCAACATAAGTTGTTACACGGGGCGAATCATGACGGATGTCACAGGAAGAACGGCCTCCGCTCCATAGACCATGAAGAATAGTGTGTAACCTGTAGACCTATTGGGTGTGGTGTTGATGCTCCATAACACAGAAGGTAGCTCCTCAACTCAACAACACGGTGTCCGCTTTAAGGGAACCATAAGCCTGGGTTTGATACCCCGTAGAATCTCTTGATTTGCCCTCTCTGCTTGACCATTAGATTGGGGGTGAGCCACCGATGCTAGATCGAGCCGGATGTGCTCACGTTGACAAAATTCTTCCATCTCCCCCTTTGACAAGTTAGTACCATTATCTGTTATAATGATGTGTGGAAAGCCAAACCGGAATATCACCTTCTTGATGAATTGAACCGTCGTGGCTGCATCACACTTGCTGACTGGCTCTGCCTCCACCCATTTGGTGAATTTATCAACTGCTACTAACAGGTGAGTCTTTTTGTCCTTAGAGCGCTTAAAGGGTCCAACCATATCAAGCCCCCAAGTTGCAAACGACCACGTAATTGGAATCATCCGCAACTCTTGAGCCGGAACGTGCGCACGGCGGGCGAATTTTTGACACCCGTCACATCTCTTGACTAAATCCTCCGCATCAGCATGCGTCGTCAACCAGTAAAAACCGTGGCGAAAAGCTTTAGCAACCAAAGACTTTGAACCGGCATGGTGACCGCAATCCCCTTCATGGATTTCTCGCAAAATCTCACAACCTTCTTGGGGAGAGACACAACGCTGAATTGCTCCTGAAACGCTGTAGCGATGTAACTCGCCGTTGAGTATGGTCATGGAATTGGAATGCCAGATTATCTATCGGGCCAACGTCTCGTCGTCTGGTAACTCACCTCGGTTCATGTAAGCCAGATATGGGACTGTCCAATCCGGTATGGCATGCAGGGCTGCCACCAAATGAGCCTTCGGATCAGGAACAGCCAAATCTTCTTCGGTTGGCACCTTGACTGACGGATTATGCAACACATCAAGAAAGACATTGGGCGGGGCTGGTTTACGCGGGGAACCAAGACGACTTGAAGCGTCCGCCGCTTCATTCTTCCGCCGGTCTATATGGTCCACCTGATAACCCTTATAGTGACCAGCCACTGTGTCCACCTCTCGCCGATATGCAGCCATGAGTGGGTCTTTAGAATCCCAAGTGCCAGACACCTGCTGAGCCACTAGATCTGAATCGCCGAAGCACTTAACCCGGCTCAAATTCATCTCCTTAGCCATCCGGAGACTGTGGAGCAAAGCCTCATATTCAGTTGCATTGTTAGTGCAAGGGAACATTAAACGGAGGACATAACAAAACTTGTCACCTCGTGGGGAAGTTAATATGACTCCAGCCCCCGAGCCCTCCAACTGTCTGGACCCATCAAAATGAATAGTCCAATATGTATTATCTGGTTTCTCTTTAGGTGCATGTAACTCCGTCCAATCATTGATGAAGTCCACGAGTGCCTGGGATTTGATCGCTGTGCGGGGTATATATTTGAGCCCGTGAGGTCCAATTTCAATAGCCCACTTGGCAATCTGGCTAGTTGCTTCTCTGTCTTGAATGATGTCACCCAGAGGAGCTGAACTGACCACTGTCATGGGATGGCCCTGAAAATAATGTTTAAGCTTCCGGCTTGCCATAAACACTCCATATACCAGTTTCTGCTAATGTGGATACCTCTGCTTTGACTCAATGAGCACCTCATTGATATAATAAACCGGCCGTTGAACCGGATACTCCTTGCCAAGCTCCTTGCGCTCTACCACAATGGCTACGCTAACAGCCCGGGCATTAGCAGACACATATAATAATAATGGCTCTTTATCGATCGGCGCTGCAAGCACGGGCGGTTCAGCTAGCTGCCTCTTCAGATCCTCGAACGCTTTATCACCTGCCTCGCTCCAAACAAAGTTATCTGTTTTCTTGAGCATCTGATATAAAGGGATGGCCTTCTCTTCAAGGCGACTGATAAACCGGCTTAAGGCTGTAATCCGGCCGACCAGATGTTGAACGTCATTGATACACGCCGGTTTAGCCAAAGATGTGATTGCTGAAATCTTTTCCGGATTAGCCTCAATGCCTCTGTTTGACACTAGAAAGCCTAAGATCTTGCCTGCCTGGACACCAAAGACACACTTCTCCGGATTGAGCATCATCTTGTAAACCCGGAGGTTGTCAAAGGTTTCTCGTAAATCATCTATCAATGTTTCCTCCTTTCTGGATTTTATCACAATGTCATCCACATATGCATGAACATTGCGCCCAATTTGTTTATGAAGGCAATTCTGAACACAGCGCTGATAGGTTGCCTGGGCACTCTTGAGCCCAAAGGGCATGGAGACATGGCAGAAGGCTCCAAAGGGGGTTATGAAAGCTGTCTTCTCCTGGTCTTTAACCGCCATTTTAATCTGATGATAACTAGAGTAAGCATCCAGAAAACACAAACGGTCACAACCCGCCGTAGCATCAATTATCTGATCAATGCGAGGGAGAGCAAAGGGGTCTGCAGGGCAAGCCTTGTTTAAATCTGTGCAATCCACACACATGCGCCAAGTGCCATTTTTCTTAAGAACTAGCACCGGATTAGCCAACCATTCTGGATGAAAAACCTCTACAATAAACCCTGCGGCCAACAGACGGGCTACCTCTTCACCGATAGCCTTACGTCTTTCTTCATTGAAGCGGCGGAGGAACTGCCGGACCGGTTTAAACTTAGGGTCAATGTTGAGTGTGTGCTCAGCGAGTTCCCTCGGTACACCTGGCATGTCAGAAGGTTACCATGCAAAGATGTCCTGATTCTCACTGATGAACTCGATGAGCATGCTTTCCTATTTGAGATCCAGGTTGGCGCTGATGCTGAACTGTTTGGATGAATCGCCAGGAACAAAGTCAACCATCTTAGTATCAGTAGCCGATTTGAACTTCAACGCCGGATCATGTTCCGTAGTCGGCTTTTTCAAAGAGGTCATATCTGCCGGATCAACTTGCTCCTTATAGAATTTCAACTCTTCCGTGGCACAAACCGACTCAGCATAAGCCGCATCACCTTCCTCACACTCCAAAGCAATCTTTCTGCTTCCATGTACTGTGATAGTCCCCTTATGACCTGGCATTTTAAGCTGTAGATAAACATAACACGGCCTCGCCATGAATTTAGCATAAGCCGGCCGCCCAAACAAGGCATGGTACGAACTTTTGATCTTTACCACCTCAAATGTCAATGTTTCTGACCTTGAATCATAGTCATCTCCAAAATCTACCTCCAAGGCTATCTTGCCCACAGGATATGCAGACTTGCCAGGCACCACACCATGAAAGACCGTATTTGATGGTTTAAGATCCTTATCTGTCAACCCCATACGGCGGAATGTATCATAATATAAAATGTTGATACTACTTCCCCCATCCATGAGCACTTTAGTAAACTTGTATCCCCCAACTTGAGGGGCTACCACCAGGGCTAAGTGACCTGGATTATCAACCCGGAGTGGGTGATCCTCTCTACTCCATAAAATAGGCTACTCAGACCAGTGTAAATACTGAGGTACTGCCGGTTCAACAGAGTTTACTGCCCTTTTGTGAAGCTTCTGGTCACGCTTACACAAACTAGTCGTGAAGACATGATATTGCCCGCTATTTAGCTGTTTGGGATTGCTCTGATAACCCGACTGCTGTTGCTGCTGCTGATTTCCCTGATGGTTGTAACCTCCCTGGTTGCCTTGGTGCCCTTGATTGGCGTGTCCGGTTTGGTTGCCTTGAAACCCTAAACCGAAACCACCCCCTCCGTAGCCCGGCCCGTGGAAACCTCCTCCTGAACCGCCGGGCGGGTTGTTATCATACTGGAACATATTGGAATTCTTGAAATCCCGCATGATATAATAGTCCTTCCAAAGATGTGATGCCGGCTTCTCCTTCGATCCATGCTTTGGACAGGGCTGATTTAGCAGGCGCTCCAGATTGGGGCCTGAACCTCCGCCCCTCTGGGGCTGCTTGCCCTTACGGCGCTGGCCATTCTCCTGTGCATTGGTGTTAGCAATAAAGTCCAAACTACCGTCGGCCTTGCGCTTACCGCCGTTTCCATGGCCTGCCGGATTATGCTGCTGACCCTTGGCATTGCCGTTCTTCTTACCTTTCCCCGGTTTATCCTCCTCTGAGTCTCGGTCCTTGGTATTATCTGAATCGGCGTATTTAACCAAAGCGGCCATGAGCGTTGACATATCATTACAGTGACGTTTGAGTCTTCCTAATTTCTGTTTGAGTTGTAAGAAACGGCAATTGCCCTCTAATGTTAACACTGCAGTGTCTGCATTGATATGATCTGATGAATGCAAAATCGCTGAGACCTGTTTGACCCAATGGGTCGTGGACTCCCCTTCCTCTTGGACACAAGTGGCCAGATCCACGATTGACATCGGTTGCTTACAAGTATCTTTGAAGTTCTGGATAAACCAGTGCTTTAACTCAGCCCATGATCCGACAGAATTGGTTGGTAAGCTCTTCAACCAAGTGCGAGCTGTTCCTTCCAACATCATGGTGAAATATTTAGCACACACTGCCTCATCCACATCTAACATCTCCATTGCCATCTCATAGCTTTCCACCCATGCCTCCGGTTGCAAATCGGCGGTGTAATTTGGTACCTTACGAGGTCCCTTGAAATCCTTGGGCAGTCTCACATTACGCAAAGCGAGGGTAAGACACGGCACCCCTAAGGAACTGAACACCACACCTAGTTCCACTGAGGCCGTAGGGTGAACCGGAGTATGTTGTCGTGCTCCATGTCGAGCTGCCAACTCGGCCCCCCCGACGTGCGCGGCCATGGTTCACAACATCCTGCGCATTAGCGCCTCCCCCGGACGGGTTGTTTCCTCGTGGTGAATCTCGGCGACGTGCACTGCTGGACACGGCCGGTTCGTCCTCCACGTGTCGGCTATAGCTCCGGCTTGGACGGGGAGTGGAATGAATCCTCTCACGACTGTGTGAATACGCCTGCTGTTGATTTAGTGCTGTTTGAAGGAGATCCCTGGCCCGACGTGCTTCCACTACAACTGGTGACTCGCCGTCGGTTGGGAGGGCCGCTAGGCGTGAAGCGGCGGCCACAATGTTGTCCAACGGGTTGGAATAATGCCCAGGAGGTGTTGGTACGTACCGCCCCTGTTCCCGGTGCCTCCGCCCGGTTTAGTATGGGTTGGTTACCAGCTCCTGCTCCTGGTGTGTTGAAGAGATTCTGTGGCTCATAAACCGACGGGAGACGCGATCAGTACCTTCTTCTCATGACTTCCTCTGAAGCATTCTGATCCAGCCTAATCCGATAGGCCTGTGCTTCCAATTCAGCCCGCTCTGTAGCCATCCTAGCATTCTCTGTCACCAGGTATGCTTTAGCCTGGGCTATCTGATCTTTCACTTTTGCAATCTCCGCATTGTGCTGATCCCTGGCTGCTACATCCACCTCTGCGGCCATCAACGTTGCCAAAGCGTTGACCAAATCAGACAGGACTTGGACTGGAGGCGGTGCTGAGCTTCCTGCCCCTGCTGGTGTGGCCGTTGTTGAACCGGAGAGCATTGCTGCGGCGGTAGATGAATGAGGCGCTGATTGTGTGCCAGCCATGAAGATGGCAGCCCGGTTTGGCGGATCAAGGGAATCCGGAATACTATTGCCCTCGGATCCTCCATCAATCCGGCCGTCCTGCAACTGGTAAAGTGATTCGGTCTCTCCAGAAGATTCGTCATCAGAACAGACCACGGTCTCTCCATCGGACACCGGCTTGTCCTCGTACCTCGATCCATGGATGACACCCACAAATACATGCTTTGCCTCGGGCTGAACCAGCAAAGAACTTGCACGCCGAACCGTTTCGATAATGTCAGTTCGGATATCCGGCTTAGGGGCCGGTTCGCCGATCTTGCCGATGAAGAGGTGAATCCCACCAAAGGGGACCCGGTACCCGTATTCGACTGAATCGGCCTCGGGACCCCATCCTGCATTGTCGATGTAGAGCTTTCCGCAACGACTCTTCGTCATCCGGCCCACAGCGTATCCCTTAAGTCCATCGAAGCTGCCCTTCAAGAACTCAAAACCATCGTGCGATAGCCCCATGGTGGGCGCCAACTGCCGTGGGTTTGTCACGGCATATGTCCTTGTGAAAGGACTTAGTCATGGAGCCATCGCTACGGGTTAGCTTAAAGGGGTTAAACCGGACAAGGGGACACAGGGAGTTTTATACTAGTTCGGCCCCTTCGAGGAAGGTAAAAGCCTACGTCTAGTTGTGATTGGTATTGCTAGGGTTTCGAAGGCCATGGAGCGAATCCGCTTTGTCTGGCTCTCGAGTTGTTGTCCGTCCCTAAACCGCTGTCGGGTCGTCCCTTTATATACATAGGTTGACGCCCGCCGGACTACAGAGTCCCGAAGCAGGATTATAAACGTATCCGGTTCGGTCTCTATCCTTCCTATCTTACAATACAAGTTACATGACTAGGTCGGTTTATATTTACAGGCTTTAACCCACCTTTGGGCCTTGGGCCTTCATGAAGCGCCATCATCCTTGCATCTTCCTGGGCTTCCAATCTTCAAGGAGTCAACCCGGCTACATAAGGCTGGTTTACCTCCAGTAGTAATATCCCCAACAACTATGATGAGCGTCGGTGTCAAAACTGACAGATCTCGGGTAGGGGGTCCCGAACTGTGCGTCTAAGGTGGATGGTAACAGGAGGCAGGGGACACGATGTTTTACCCAGGTTCGGGCCCTCTTGATGGAGGTAAAACCCTACGTCCTGCTGATTTATTCTTGATGATATGAGTATTACAAGAGTTGATCTACCACGAGATCAGAGAGGCTAAACCCTAAAAGCTAGCCTATGGTATGATTGTATGTTGTCCTACGGACTAAAACCCTCCGGTTTATATAGACACCGGAGGGGGCTAGGGTTACACCAGGTCGCTTACAAAGGAAGAGATATACATATCCGCATTTCCTAGCTTGCCTTCCACACCAAGTAGGATCCCATCCGGACACGGGACGAAGTCTTCAATCTTGCATCTTCATAGTCCAACAGTTCGGCCAAAGGATATAGTCCGGCTGTCCGGAGACCCCCTAATCCAGGACTCCCTCAGTATCCCCTGAACCAGGCTTCAATGACAACGAGTCCAGCGCGCAGTGTTGTCTTCGGTATTGCAGGGCGGGTTCCTCCTCCGGATATACCACAGAAGAGTTCAAATAAAGGATAGTGTCCGACCCTGCAAAATAATTTCCACATACCACCGTAGAGAGAATAATATTTCCACAAATCTAATCTGCTCACACGTTTAGGCAACATGACATCATGCCATGGCTCGGCGATTATTCTAACCGTTTTTCTTTAACTAGCCCCGCACATAACGCGGGGCAGTTTCTTGACACGTCTTGTCAAAGCAGAGATCATGTTCCCCTTATTACGGGATTCTCATCAATACGGGCGTGGGTAACCCAACCATGCCTAGGACTCCTAGATTTTAGGCAAGTCCCAAACGGCCATGGGGAGGACGCTTGATATTCACCCTCTTTATAAAGGGACAAGGCTTTTACTTTTTTCCTCCCGTGCTCAATCGAATCATTCCCCCGCCTCGAGTTCTAACACCCAAAGCCCAGGTCAGGTGCTTCGGATCTTCAATCATGTCCGGATCCAGCCTCCAGGGCCGGTGGATCCCCTCCTCTGTCACGGAAGAGGATATCAAGAAGTTGGGGGAGGCAAAATACCTGACCGCCGAAGTCTCAAATCGGCTGCCCGCCCGAGGGCAGATCGTCCGTACTCCTGAACCCAACGAAGACATCGTGTTCATCTCCCACTTCCTCCGAGGACTAGGCCTCACTCTGGATCCCTTCGTAAGGGGTTTGATGTTCTATTACGGGCTTGATTTCCACGATCTAGCCCCGGATTCCTTTCTCCACATCTCGGCACTTATTGTCGTATGTGAGGCCTTCCTCCGCATTACCCCTCACTTCGGCCTGTGGCTCAAGACCTTTGATGTGAAGCCGAAGACGGTCGAGGGGCAGTACGCAGCGTGCGGAGGCGCATTAATAAGCAAGATTGCAGGAGCTCCGTGGCCAAAAGGTTCCTTTCGAGAGGTGTCCAGATTATGGCAACGGGAGTGGTTCTACATCACCGCTCCCAGAAGTGCCAAGTGGGTAGCTTCCCCCACCTTTCGCTCGGGCCCTCTACCACAACTGATGTCATGGATCAGCAGGGGGCTGAGCCGGGGTCCAGCCAAGGATGTGCCCATATTGCAGAGCCACATCCGGGATCTCTTCGAGGGAGATTTTAGTTTGGTTATGGTAATGCAAGTCATGCTGGTTCGTCGAGTCTAGCCTTGCAAACGCCAGCCCCTCCGCTTGTGGGAATTCAACCCAGAAGGACCGCGCGCTATTCAGAATTTCCTCAGCCTGACGCATGAGGAGATGTATAAATCATTCTTCGGACCTCAAATAGAGTGTCCGGATACTACCGAGGATGTGGGCCTGAGCAGCAACCGCACCGCCGACCAAGTAAGTAATCCTCTAGCCGAACACACCGTCTTTCATTTATCATGACGTCATTCTGAGAAATCGCTCTTCGACCAGGACTGGCTAACAAAGGCGAAGATGGTTCGGTGTTCGGCCCCCCTCCCTGAGGGTTTGGACAATACGGTACTGGAAAAGATGCTCGAGCTAGCACCTTGCCTAGAGCCCTCAAAGGAAGATAAAGGGGGGAATAATGAGGGCGAAAGCAGGCCCCCATCGCTACCAATTCCAACCAAGGGAATGAGCGCCTCCATGAGGGAGGATAACCAAGGGGAAGATTTTGACGTTCTCTCGCTCTGGGGAAGGAAGAGGACTGCCTCTGAAGATCCGGAAACCAAGGCTTCCAAACGGGAGAATAAGTCTCCAACAGAGGGTCCTACCTTGGGGGGTGCTCTTGCCGCACAAAGTACGCGTGGGGATCATCCCTCTAATGAGCCATAAGTGATCAAAAAATACTTAATAGTAAAGATATTCTAGCTTACTTCCGAGGAAAATAACCGAAGCGTTTGTCTTGCAGTTCGGATCTTAGCCCTTCTCAACAGAGCTCGTCTTCAGGGGACCTTCTTCCGGAGAAGATGGAGAGCGAGACGCCTCCCCCGGACTCCCCCGCTCAAGAAGCGGGTGACCTTGAAGTGTCGTCACGGAGGGCCTCTCCGAATCTGGTGAGGCCAGAAGATAATCCTATAGTCACCCAAAGTCCCCAGCATCCGGCTCTTGAAGAGAGCAAACAAAGGAGTCCGGCGCCGTCTGGCATGCGGTCGGACGCACTGAGGGATCTGCTAAAGCGAGCGACCATCTCGGAAGAACACCGTATGTTGATGGGTACGGTGATGGAAAGGATTTCATCCGCCGAAAGCGGGTTGCATGATGCCTTTATGAGTCTACTAACGGGCTTTGAGGTACATAAAATGATATACATTTGTGATAGTACCACACATTTTTAGGTGTGCCCTGTGTAGATAGTAGCCCCTGAGACTGTGGTTGTTGCCGAGAGCGGCGGCAAACAGAGGATCGTAGTCCAATGTAATAATCATACTGCTTTTATGTGCAGGTGGTGGAAGCTCCGGTGGCTAGCCGGACTAATGAGTTTGCCGAACTAAAGCGGCAACTGGATGCGGCAGATGCCGACATCGAGCTTGTTAACAAGCGGCTTGACGAGGCACATGGTAAGTGATGTTTTCTGGTGAATGTCACATAGCAAGAGCAGCGTGATGCCAGTATCTTTAATATGTTTTGACTGCAGATGGAGTTGCCACCGTGGAGACCCTTCGGGCGGAACTTGCCCGAGCCAAAGAACAAGCAAGAAGTAGTAATGCGGCTGCTTTGAAGGCGGCCGAAGAGTTAAGAGCCGAGAAGGCCACGCATTGCAAGAGCAAAGAGAAGATGGCCAAGATGGCTGTAAAGTTAAAAGACACTGCCGACCGTTGCCAGTTCCTTGAAGAAGAAAACCGAGCGAAGGCAACGGACCTTGAAAAGGCCACGATGGCGACCAAAGACAACCGCTCTGCCATGAGAGCGAAGAAGGAGGAGCTGCATGAAGCCGGTGATATTATGGCTGGGAAGCCCTTTTTGCTGCGGAGGAAGTTCGGAGATCCGCGGTATGCCCCTCTGGATCCGCTGTGGAGTTCGGCAGACGCATATCTGGATTTGACGGCGAGTGCTGTCGATGCGGCCGAATACTTCCGAGATCAAACAGATCGTGAAGTGGACAAGCTATTCTGGTCGCAGTTTAATGTTCTAGAGCGTCCGCTTCCACTAACTGATCACCTTACCGAATGGGCCGAACTCAATACACTGTCCGGACTTGCCATGAGGTCCGTCGTAGATCATCTGTGGCCGGAAAAGCCAAAACCGAACAGCTATTTCAGCTTAGTGCAGCAGTTCCTTGGTGCGGTGCCGCACATCACTGCGATGAAGAGGTCGGCGTGTATAGAAGGCTCGCGGATGGCCCTTGCCCATGTGAAAGCATACTGGGCGGAGATGGATGCTACCACTGTTGCGGCGCAGGGTTCGGCCATAGGCCGAGTGGCTGTCGAGAACTATTTTGAAGAAGTTCTTGAGGGTGCTCATTTGATAGAGGCCCAGTGCTCGAAGAATATTATGTTTGAGTGACATGTATTCCCATTGTAAAAACAATGTTTTATTGAATTTATCAAGGCTGTATTTATACTTGTGCCCAAAAGTATTGTGATGCCTCCTGTGCGGCCGTTTATGTATACATGTATATAACCTGAAAGATTGTAGTCGTCGGCTTCATCCCCCATGCATAGAATGCAGGGGTGTTCGCAGAAGACGCGTATTCACACTTAATCCAACGTCTTGGTCCTAATAAGGAGGTGATAGCGCAGCGAACTAGGCAACTGGACTATAATGCTTTAACACTTTCACTTAGCCATAGGAGTTTGACAGTGGGGCTACTATATAGCCCCTGGTGGCTCCGCACTCACCCGAGTTCGGGGTGCGTACATGCCTGGCCGAGAAACAACCCTTCGTTAAGGCGGAGGAATTCTAAGATTCTGATAGGTCATCGAGTGGTTGACCAGTCTCGCGCTATATCATGACAGTCAGTTTTCGGCTTTCTCTACTGAGGTGCTCGTCCGGATGAACCAGGGCACAATCGCAGTAGTTCTCCTGGTGCCGCCTTAGCCGATAGAGCGGAACGTAAGGCAGCAAAACACAGGAGCCGGGCAAACCCAACATTTGACCAAAGACATGATTCGGAGCTGATGCATATAAGGCCAAACTCGCGACGCCGAACACTCCCTAAGGTATTCAGTCTTTATGGTGTGAACCGGGCCTAAACAGTGCCCTTTGTAAGAAGCCCCTAGTGTCCAGGTACGTGCATTGTTCTGGCGTGGCCACATGCCAAGACGTCAGCATCCTTCTCAATTGTACTGAGAATCCGAGGGATGTGTATCAACAAAAGACAGTAAAAAAGGTTGACGCAGGGTCTTAATCAATTCCACGCCAAGTAGAGTCCCATCCGGACACGGGACGAAGTCTTCAATCTTGTATCTTCATAGTCCAACAGTCCGGCCAAAGGATATAGGCCGGCTGTCCGGAGACCCCCAAATCCAGGACTCCCTCAATGAGATTTTCTCACTCGTAGCGATGCTTAAGTTTGTCCGAATCATGTTAGCAAATTGCCACATTTTGTGAAATCTGGCAAATGGATGTCAAAACTACATTCCTTAATGGATTTCTTAAAGAAGAGTTGTATATGATGCAACCAGAAGGTTTTGTTGATCCTAAAGGTGCTAACAAAATGTACAAGCTCCAGTGATCCATCTATGGACTGGTGCAAGCATCTCGGAGTTGGAATATACGCTTTGATGAGTTGATCAAAGCATATAGTTTTATACATACTTGCGGTGAAGCCTATATTTACAAGAAAGTGAGTGGGAGCACTACAACATTTCTGATAAATATATGTGAATGACATATTGTTGATCGGAAATAATGTAGAATATTTTTGGAAAGCATAAAGGAGTTTTTTAAAGGAGTTTTTCAAAATAAATACCTCGGAAAAGCTGCTTACATATTGAGCATCAAGATCTATAGAGATAGATCAAGACGCTTGAAAAGTTTTTTCAATGAGTACATACCTTGACAAGATTTTGAAGTAGTTCAAAATGGAAGAGCCAAAGAAAGAGTTCTTGTCTGTGTTACAAGGTGTGAAATTGAGTAAGACTCAAAGCCCGACCACGGCAGAAGATATAAATAGAATGAAAATCATTCCCTGTGCCTCAGCCATAGGTTCTATAAAGTATGCCATGCTGTGTACCAGATCTATTGTATACCCTACACTGAGTTTAGCAAGGGAGTACAATAGTGATCTAGGAGTAGATCATTGGACAGCGGTCAAAATTATCCTTAGTGGAATAAGGATATGTTTCTCGATTATTGATACGTCCGTTTTACATCATGCTTTTATATCGATATTTATTGCACTATGGGTTGTTATTACACATTATGTCACAATACTTATGCCTACTCTCTCTTATTTTACAAGGTTTACATAAAGTGGGAGAATGCCGGCAGCTAGGATTCTGGGCTGGAAAAGGAGCAAATATTAGAGACCTATTCTACATAGCTCCAAAAGTCCTAAAATTTCACGGAAGTCATTGTCAGAATATATAAAAAATATTTAAGCTGGGAGCGCCCCTCAGGCTACACTATTCCCAGGCCACATGGGTCTGTCCCTGTCGCATGTATCCTTTCTGCTTATGTTTCTAAGCTTACCTCACTAGGGGCGCCCCTCGGGCTGCATCATCCCCATGCCGCTCGGGCCAGACCCAGTGGCATGTACCTTTCTGCATTTATCCCAGACAATCTGCTTAACCTGCCAACTGCTATCACCTGTTTGATTACCGCCTGCCACGGGTTCGTTTGCCCCCATGCAATTTGCTTGCACGTTAAAAGGGAGGCTCCTGAGCATCGCGACTCAGGAGCTCTTACTGGCTCTCCAGCCCTCACCCCTGGCCTTGACCACGGCATCGCGACCTGGCATGCCAGCGGCGGCTGAGCTCGCTCGAGGGCCGGGACCTGAGGACGTAGAGTGCTTGCATCTAACTGCCTTGCAGGAACATACAGTCACCAAGACTCAAGACCAGGCGCAACCCGCCTTGAGGTAGGGCCTCGTGACTCCCGCGCTGGCTCGCGAGTGCCCAGATACACCTCGCAGCCCTGCCGTGCAAGCCACATGTCAGGGCGGGGCTGTACACGCCCCGGGGGCTCCTCCCAGAGGGGGGGGGCATCCCACGCCCAAGTGGAAGCTCCATGCTCCGCGCTAGTTGTCGACACTGCCGAGGAGCGGCTATGCCCGTGCACAAGCGGAAGCACTACGCTCCACACTGGTGATAAACAACTGAGGGTGCCCCCACGGTCGTACCAACCTCAGGGAGCCCAGAGCTCAGCGCCCAGCTTCACCACGACGCCTCCCCTCGGGAAAGTCGCGTGAGGGGGCTGGGCACGGGGGCTGCACTCGGGTCACGCCCAAGCGCACGCCACCCAACCAGGTCCCCCCGGGCCTGGGCGTTGTGCACCCCTCCCGAGGCCTCGGCGAGGGAAGAGATGGAAATTGTTTGAACATCAAGGGGGACTCCTGAGCATCGCGAGTCAGGAGCCTAACTGGTCACGTAGCGCCTCACTCCTTGGTCCGTCCTGGTCTCCGGTCGGCCCAATGGCGATTGAGGTATGCGCGTGGCCGGGCTCTGCCGACGTAGAACATTAATCTATCCTCACGAACTCTCCCTATATGTTGTTCGCACGTCAAGGGGGACTCCTGAGCATCGCGACTCAGGAGCCTAACTGGTCACGTAGCCCCTCACTGCTTGGACCGTCCTAGTCTCCGGTCGGCCCAATGGCGGTTGAGGTATGCGTGGGGTCGGGCTCTGCCAACGCAGAACAAGGCAAATAAGGAAGGAAAATGCAGAATCTCAAAGCAAATATTACAAGCATATTGTTCTCACAATACCAAATGAAAAGTCTAAACGCCTCCACGAGGCTTGATGTATGTCGCAGGAATGAAACGAGGAGAATAGCCGCGGGTCACCCCTGGATGTCGTTGTCTCCTGCGGAAGGAGCTCCCCTGTGGGCGACAATGTATTTACCTTCGCCACCAGCCGCAGGATCCGCGGCATCACCGGACTGAGGATTGGAGACAAAGCTGCGGAACTTCCCCAGCAAAGCCTCCACTTGACCTTGAATGGCTGCAGCGGCGGTCTCATAGAGATCTTCAGCCACAGGCTCCAGCGGCTCGTCAAGCTGGGCGTTGGGGTCACGGAGGTGCAGATGGCTGAGGACGCGAGTAAGAGCGGCTGAAGACAGAACGCGAGCTTCCACCTCCACCATGGGACCGAGGCCCTCAACGACCTCCTCAAGCGCCTCCACCATGAGAGGAAGCAACTGGGCGGGGCCATCCTCGTTGGTATCCAGCGACTTCTCCAGGCCATGCTCGTAGAGCGTCTTCAGCACCTTTCGAGATCTCTTCTCGAGATCGGCGAACGCCGCACAGTCTTTGTCCAAGACCCGCGCCTTGGCGTTGAGATCGGCCTCCTTCGCCCCCATCTTCTGCTCTAGCTCCTCCAACCAGTTGCGCTCAGCAACCTGCCTCTTCCCCAGGTCCGCCAGCTCAGCATCACGGTTCTTGACGGCTTCCTCCCGGGCCTTCATCTCCTTCTCCTCTGCTTCGCGGCGGCGCGCCTCTTTGGCTTGCTTATCGCGTAGGCTCTGCAACTCGCCCTCCAGCGCTTGGTAGCGGTCACGGGCGGCCTGGGCATCTTTTAGCGCCACCTCACGATCGGCTGTAGCGCCGACGGCTCCTTGCTTCAACCTCTCGGAAGCCGCAACAGCCTGGCCCAGCACCGCACGTACCACCAGGTCAGAGTGAAGCCAGTCAGAGGCCAACTCCAGACGTCCGTCCACCAGGCACGGGTCAGCGCTCAGGAGATCCGCCTGCAGTTCGGTCATCCCTGAAAAGGCACGCTCCAAGACAGCAGCAGGAGCAGAGGAACCAAGGAGTGGAGGTGCACCGGTAGGAGGAAGTGGCGCCGTCACCAGGGCTTGGGAGACCGCGGGCCCTGGAGCAGCTGGGACCTCATTAGCCGCGCCAAGTACCGGCACCTACGGAGCCAGCTGGTCCATGGGGGCTGACTCCATGCGACGGAGCTCCTCTTGGCGCCGCGAAGACGACCGGGCTGTGGAGGCACGCGCGATGTTGCCTCCTTGCTCTGCGGAGGGAGGCACAGCTGCCTTACCATCCTTCCTCTTCTTCGCCGAAGATGTCGGCCTGATCAACCAAAGGCGAGCGTCAGAAAAAAAACAGGCACCTGCACGGACCAAGCGAAGTTTGAAACACCTACCGGTCCACCGCAAGGTACTCCACCCTTCGCTTGTGAAGCTTGAGGCCCGACAGCATCGAGACCTGAGGAGCAGGCGCTCGGGCTCCGGTGGCGCCATGCGGTGCGGAGGCGGAACCGGATCCAGCCCCAGGAGGTGTTGGAGTGGAGGCGGCACCACGGTCCACCAGCGACGACCTACCCTTCGTCGGGACGAGGGGTTGCTCCTTCCCTCCTTGGTAGGCGTTGACCTCAACATCATCAGGAAGGGCGCGGAGAATCTCGGCCTTGCTCGGAGGGGAGGTCTCCTCCACCTCTTCCAGGGTCTCCTCAGAGTCCTCCTCCTCCCCCCCTCCGCTGGACTCGCTAGAAGACACCTCCACCGGCTTTGGCGCCGAAGGAGCTCCCGGAAGCACCAGCGGCACCAGCCCGCGCGCATCAAAAGTCGCCCTGGAGGCAATGAATTCCTCCCGGTCCCTGCGTTGGAACATGAGAATGAAGGCGCTAGGCGGGTACTCCTGGTTGTCTCCAACTATGAGGCGTAGGACGGCATCCAGTTCCTCGTCAGGCAGGTCCCCCAGCCTCAGGCGGGCCTTGTTTTCCCCTCCTTCAAGCTGCCAGAAGGGGGCGCGCGCCTGGAGTGGGGCGACCCGCAGCATCAAGAACTCCCTCAGGAGCATCGCTCCCGTTATTTTGGCCGCCCTCGCATTGCCCGGCTTCAAGTCAGCCATCATCTGCTCCAACACTATCGACGCTCGCTCATCGACAAGCTCCGCCATGGGCCATTCCTTGCCTTGCCGAGGCGCCTCCGCCGGCAACACCAGGCGCCGATGGGCGAGCTTGGCGTCTACCATGACCCGCTTGGATTGAATGTTGTCGGCCCTCTTCCCGGTACTCAAGATCGAGTTGGCCTTGCCAGACACGACGAAGTTAGCGCATCCAGAGATGTCGCCCTCGCTGACGCAGAGGAAGAAGAAATGGCGCAGGAGTGCCACGGACGGCATCACGCCCAGGTACACCTCACAGTAGTAGGCAAAGATGGACAGGAGGAGGACAGAGTTGGGATGGACGTGCAACGCTTGCAGCCCATAGTGGTCAAGGACTTCATAAAAGAAATCAGAGAAGGGAGGAACCAACCCGACAGCAACACCGCTCAAAAAGAAGGGGAAGAAGGTGCTCCCCTCAGGCTCCGGCTCGTCGAAGGCAAGCCGGAGCTCCGTCTTCCCCCACTCGTTGCACTCTCCTGCCGCCAGCAGGCGCACAAAGGCAATGCTCTTCTCCGTGACAATGGGCGCCTCAAGAGCGGGCTCATATGAGGAAGCCTTGACCTTGCGCGGCGCCATGAGCGGCAGATGCAGAACGAGGCCGGAGCTTTTCGGATTTCGGGTTCCAACAGATCCTTGAGGTTCGAACACTGGGGTGCGCGTGGAGATTTCGCCTTCTACCTACCTGCACCCCTCCGCCTCGCTAAGATCTAAGCTATGGAAAGAACAGCACAAGAGACACAAGGTTTATACTGGTTCGGGCCACCGTTGTGGTGTAATACCCTACTCCAATGTGTGGAGGTGGATTGCCTCTTGGGCTGATGATGATGAGCAATACAAGGAAGAACAGCCTCACGAGGGTCTGTTCTTGGCTGAGGGGATGAACTGCTAGGAGTACTTCAGTCACCCTTCTCTCTCTCTCTTCTCGATTCTCTCTCTGATCTCGATCCGATCCGATCTCTTGATTGCCCTCCCCTCTCAGCTTGTTTCTGGGTTGGCCGATTCTCGATCCGATCTCGATCTCTATCCCGATCTCTCTCTCCCTGGGGGTGGCTAGTCCTATTTATAGGCAAAGGCCCTGGGCCTCTTCCCAAATATTGAGCGGGAAGGGCACCAACAATTGGCCATTTTGAAGGGGAACATCTGGTACACTTATCCTGACTAAAGTTGGTCCTCACCTACCAACGGCTCTGGTGATGACGCTGGCTTGGGCTCCACAATGACTTCCTCCCTGCCGTTGGACTGGTCTTGGTCTCGTTGCACCGAAACGGGTGCCTTTGCTTGATGCTCTCGCCTGCGCTTGCTCCCTTTGCACTAAAGAGGAAAGGAGGACACTGCGTGGGCTGGCGCCCGCCTGGCACCCTTGGTCGTCATGGCTTGCGTCACGGGCACCTCGTGAGGTACCCCGCCTTGATCTCTCCGCCTCCTCGCGAGCCAGCCTGATGAGGCCATGCCTGAGGAAGCTCCGTGTCGTCCGCCCCGCGAGGCTTGGCCCCTCGCGAGGGTCTTGGGTCTGTGTTGATGAAGATGGACCGTGCTGGGCCCCCTTTGAGCCACTCCGCAGGCCGCAGGCAGGCAAGTCTGGGGACCCCCATTCCCAGAACGCCGACAGTAGCCCCCGGGCCCAAGGCGCGCCCGGGCTTGGCCGTGCAGGGAGGCGAAAGGGCAAGGGCGAAGCGCCGTGGGCCCTAACAGCCTGCGGCCTTGGGCGCCGCGTGGCGGTTGATTGGGCGTGGGCGGCACTGTTCCCCCACGCCCCCCTTATTTTGCGCCATGCTAGGCGGACTCGTAGTCGTACACAGCCGCTCCCCTTTCTGTTGCTCGAGCACCCTCTGTCCTTCCTCCACTCGAACTCCAGCTTCTGTTTTCAACACAATCTCGAACCTCCCCCCCTTCCCATCGCCATGGCTCCGACGAAGAAGGGAAGAGGGAAGAAACCCATGCTTCCGCCTTGCTCGCCGCCGTTGGCGGCCCCCGCCGAGGGCTTGGGCAAGGTCAGCTCAGCTCTGGCCACTATCTTCAACGAATGCGGGAGGACGGCGGCCTGGCCCGCGTCTCACTTCTCCATCGACAGGATAGTCACCGAGGTCCAGTATTTCGCTGACGCCCTGTGGGCGGGTCTGGTTCCCCCCTTTTCTGATTTCTTCAATGTCGTGCTTTTCCACTATCAGATCCACATGATGCATCTGGGTCCTGAATCCATCACCCTCCTTTCAGTCTTCGCCTTTGTTAGGCGAGGCAATGATGGGCATCCTTCCTTCAGTTGCCTTGCTGCGCCACTTCTTCTCTCTGCGCCTTGTCGACCCTACCTAATGCTGGGCGTGCGTGAGCTTCGTTGCCGCGTCTGAGACAGTGGCCTCAGGGATTGACTTCAGGCTCCCTCCACCCGCGGCTAGGTTCCGCGAGCGGTGGCTGTATGTGGATGTAGGGGTGCCCAGCCCCCTGCTATCGGAGCCAACTTCACCTGCTGTCCCTAATTCGGGCTGGGGCCAGGAGACGCTTGAGAGCCCCCGGCTCGTCTTCGTCTGGCACCGCTCCGCGTTCTTGAGGTCGCTTGGCGTGACAGCGCCCAAGGTGGTGAAGGAGTTCCTGCTTCGCCGCATTGCTCCTCTCCAACGCCACTCCCGCCGGATGTGGGCCTTCAGCGGGCGTGATGATCGTATGAGGCTCCAGGAAGAGGACCTGACGCCTGAAGTGCTGAGGACAGTGCTCTTAATCCTGACTGGGGACCCCAACCCTGGCAGCATCCAGCAGGGAGGGGCCTTGCTGTACCTCTGCCAGAACAGGGGCGATTTTGTGAATCATATGCCTATCTTTGATGAGTGGGGACCGCGCCCCGCTGGCCTCCGGGGGCCTCACGAGAACCCAGTGATGGTGACTGCCCTTCCAGTCGGCCAAGGCGACACTTCCTCAAGTGGCGGAGCAGGGAGGCATGAGGCGCCAGAGTCCGAGGGGGCTCCCGGCAGGGTGACAGCGCCGGGCGATGCTCATGAGGGAGCAGCTCTTGGGGCCCGTGCCGCTGAGGCTGAGGGTGGCAAGCAGCTGCCCTCAGCGCCTGCGACTGAGGCCCCTGAGGCTCCAGCCGCTTCTCTTGGCGAGGTGACTGGCAGTGCGCATCAGGCAGGCGCCCCTGACGCGGATCGCCTTGACGCTCCATCTTCGTCGCAGGCTGATCCCTGCGCTCAACTCTTGGCCCGCTTCCGCGTGGACTTTGAGGCCCTCCGGAAGAGAAGGGAGGCCCTGGGCGACGATTACCCTTGTCGCCTGCTGAAGCGTAGGAAGTACTTCGCCATTGATGAGTAAGCCTTCTCCTTTCCCAGCTCCTGATCCTTCTGTTGCTTTTACTGATCCTTGCTCCGCAGGCCCCTTCCAGCCGAGCTCGTGGAGACGGCTGAGGTGCCGTCCCCCTTGGCTTCGCCCCACCGTCCTCAAGCGCTCCAAGCAGCAGAGCCCTTGTGGTGAGGGCGATCGAAGAGGCGAACCGTCCCGAGGCGCATCGTGGCCCTGCGTAACTCGCGATCCTCCTTCGCGGGCCTTCTCGAGGCATAGCTAGCCTGCTGTGGGCTTCTCACCTGGTCGTGGACTGCGATTGGCCGAGGTGCTCCCTACGCTCTTCATCTAGGGACGGGCTGGCTACAGGCCGGGCTTCTGGCGTGGCGTGCCCAGCCGTCGCGAGGGTGCCAGCCCCTAGCCCCCTGCCCGGAGGGGGAGTGCTGATTCGTGGCCCCCGACGCTTTCTCGAGGCAGATGATGGTGTGGAAGACGTGCTCGAGCGCGCCCAGGAGCGTCGCGCTCTTCGCCAAGGATTCCTTCGAAGGGCGGCTGACGCGGTGAGCCTGCTTGGTGAGGAGCTTGCTGATGAAGACGCGCGCCTTGAGGCCAAGGGCCTGCGCCTGGCTGCAAAGAGGCGCGAGCTGGAGGGCGCCATCGCCCTTGCGCGCCGTCAGCGCGATCTTGACGACGCAGAGGCCAAGGCGTCGCTGGTGGCCTCTCGGGAGGCCCGATCTTGGGCCGCTGAGGAGGCCCGGGAAGCTGACCGGCGGCGAGAGGCGACGGAGGAGCGGGCTCGGGAGCTCCTGGCCTGGTGCCACTCGCTGGAGGAGCAAGTGGAGCTGTGCGAGGCAGCCCTCGTGTCGATGAAGGTGGCCTCTGGCGACCCAGCGGAGCTCCAAAAGGGTGAGGAGGCGCTGACGCTGGAAGCCGCCGAACGTACCCGCGAGTACGAGCGTCTAGAGACGAGGGAGCGCTTGGTGACGCAGGCAGAGGATGATGTCGCTGCACGGGAAGCCTGTGTCCTGGAGGAGGTCGGACGTCGGGTGGCGATGGCGCGCTTGAACCTTGAGCACGAGTTTGAGGAGAGGCTGGAGTTGATCTGGGCCGAGGCTGAAGGTAGGACTGCTGCCTTTAGGGCCAACCTGGAGGAAGCGACGCGGCGGGCCGATGCTTTCTGGGCCGCCCTTGAGGTAGCGCAAGGGGAGTCAACCACCTCCCAGGCCGAGGTGCTCCTTCTTCACCAGCGGGTGGAGGAGGCTGAGGTCGTCGCGTGCCAGAATGCGGACGAGATATGTCAGCGGCGGATCCTGGAGCATGAGCACGGCCCCATGCTCACCACGCTCCGGGAGAGAGCCAACACAGCCTTGGGCAACATCTGCGAGGCGGCTGTTGGCGAGCCGCACACAGTCAACTACGCCGGCAACCTTCAGTTCTTCACCGACATGGTGACGCAGCTAGAGGCGCGGTCGGTCAGGGCCGACAGGTTGGTGGTGGAGAGGAGCTGCGCCCTGCTCGGGCGCGCCTTTTCTCGCGTCTTCAGCCATCTCCGGAACATGGATCCCCACTTCGATTTCAACGCTGCCATCACCCTAGTTCCCCAGGCCATCCGAGACGACCTGGCGCACTGGGTGGAAGACAATGTGGATGCTCTTGTCAGGGCCTTCGCTTCAGACAACGACAGCGTGATCGTGGCTGCCGACGAGGGCGGTGTGGTGAACGGCCCTGACGCTGCTGGCGGCGACGCAGACAACGGTGGCGAGTTCAGCGACGCCAGCAACGGTTCGGGTGGTGCTCCTGAGGATGCATTGGGGGATTTATCCGACTGATCATGCATCGTTCCTGTTTCCTTATCCTGCATGAATAGAAATCAGGTTTTGGCCTGATGGCTGTGAGAGCATTTTGGAGGGGGAGCCCCTCATGTAAAACTTGTGTTCATCGTATTAGTAGACGTTACATGGCCCATGCGCCCGCGCCAAGTGGTTGGCTTAAGCGATGCGCTGGTCGGCTAGTTTACCTTTGTCCCGTGCGGGCCCTGAGGTAGCCTGTGGGAGGCTGTGGTGTCCCGAGTGTTCCCTGATCGAATCCGTAGGATCTGCAGCAAAAAACCCTCCTGAGAGGACTCGGCGGCGGCAGTCTGGGTTGTGTGCAAGCTGGGCCTGACCCGGCTCACGAGGGGCTCACGAGCGGAGGCAGCTGAGGCGAAGCGGTAATCAAAACGCGAGAAATTGCTCGAACGAGACAAAGCACCCCTTCCCCGAACACACGCAGATCTCAAATTCGAATCCAACTTAAATCCAGCGGGGGAAAGTGGCAACCAAAGGGAAAAGCAACGAAAGCAGACAAAAGGCCGCGTCCGGCACCTAATCTAGTCTTGGACGTCTTCTCACCAGCGGAGCTAAGTGCTGCCACTGGGCGTGGGAGGGAGCCCCAGGGCCTGAGGCCGGCACCCCTGAGACTCTGGGGCGTGTACAACCCCACTCATTATTACGTGAGAGTGTCACGGGGCAGCGAGCTTCACAGGCACTGGGCCTTCTTCACAGGTACCGGCCTTGCTTCATATTGCCAGACGAGGGCCCCGCCTTGCGCCACACTTTAGTGCCATCAACGACGACCGGAAACCAGGACGCCGCCGATGGGGTAGAGCGGTCGCCAGCGGTTCCCCTGACGACCACGGGTCCTCTGCTAGGGGCAGGCCCTAAGGCACCTCCCCAGCAGAGGGCCTACCTCCTGAGAACACCTTGCTCCGAACGCCGCGGTGGTGATGTCGGATCTCGGCCCCTCTCCTGCAGCCCCCTGCGCCCTCCTCCCGAGGGGTAGGAGACTGTGGGAGCGGGGCAGCTGGTCGTTGTGGCGACCTGCACCTCCTGTGATCCATGATTAGCATATGCCTGCTCCTGAGGAATTAGCGGTACCCGATAATCGCTGCCTCCAGCGTGGCCGGTGGGACCGTCCCGGGGCTCCTGGAAGAGCTCAGCTTCTGGCGCCTCGTCCCCCCAGCTTGGGCTGAGGAGCGAGCCTTGTTCGCCCTCGTGAGGGTGCCCTTGGTCCATCATGTGGGGCACGTATTCTTCTGGCGCCGTCATCCCGAAGGCCGCGCCGTAGTGCTCCGCGTGCCACGCAGCTCTGCTTGACGCGCCCATCGTGGGGTGGTAGCGCGGCTGTCCACTGGGGCCGTGGGTCGCATCGAGTCCTTCTTCTTCGTGGACCGGGAGCGGGGGCAGTGCTGCCACCGGTCCGGTGCCGGCAGCTTCGCTGGCGTTGGAGTAGCCTTGGAGCCCGCGGGCGCGCGCGGAGCCCCCGCACGGGCCGCCCTGGGCTTGAGACGGGAGCTGGGTGCAGAAAGGGTGAGCCCCCGAGGCGGCGAAGCCCAGGAGCTCTGCCACCCGCTCCAGCAGCACGTCGCGGCCGCCCTCCAGCAGCCTGCATTGCAGCAGCTCTCGGGCCACCGTGAGCGCGGCCCTCGAGTTCGCCTGCTCCCGGCGGGTGTACGGTGTCGTGGTCGCGGGGTGATTGTAGGCCCTTGCTGCCGACCGTGCTTGCCGTGGTGTGAGAGCTGTCGAAGCCTATCCGCGTCGCCCGCGGCCCGCAGCGCCCTGCGGACCGTGAGCTGCCTGGGGCATGGGGTCGCCCGAGGCGAGCGGCTCCGCGCGGGTGGGCCACGCCGCCATGGATCTGGGTCGCCCGCCTGGTCGCCGGACATGGTGATGACGACGCGACGGGACACGATGCGGTAGAAGGTGGATTTCGGCGCACCCCTACCTGGCGCGCCAAATGTCAGATTTCGGGTTCCGGCAGACCCTTGAGGTTCGAACACTGGGGTGCGCGCGAAGATTTCACCTTCTACCTACCTGCACCCCTCCGCCTCGCTAAGATCTAAGCTATGGAAAGAACAGCACAAGAGACACAAGGTTTATACTAGTTCGGGCCACCGTTGTGGTGTAATACCCTACTCCAATGTGTGGTGGTGGATTGCCTCTTGGGATGATGATGATGAGCAATACAAGGAAGAACATCCTCGCGAGGGTCTGTTCTTGGCTGAGGGGATGAACTGCTAGGAGGAGTTCAGTCACCCTTCTCTCTCTCTCTCTCTTCTCGATTCTCTCTCTGATCTCGATCCGATCCGATCTCTTGATTGCCCTCCCCTCTTAGCTTGTTTCTGGGTTGGCCGATTCTCGATCCGATCTCGATCTCTATCCCGATCTCTCTCTCCCTGGGGGTGGCTAGTCCTATTTATAGGCAAAGGCCCTGGGCCTCTTCCCAAATATTGAGCGGGAAGGGCGCCAACAATTGGCCATTTTGAAGGGGAACATCTGGTACACTTATCCTGACTAAAGTTGGTCCTCACCTGCCAAAGGCTCTGGTGGTGACGCTGGCTTGGGCTCCAGAATGACTTCCTCCCTGCCGTTGGACTGGTCTTGGTCTCGTTGCACCGAAACGGGTGCCTTTGCTTGATGCTCTCGCCTGCGCTTGCTCCCTTTGCACCAAAGAGGAAAGGAGGACACTGCGCGGCTGGCGCCCGCCTGGCACCCTTGGTCGTCATGGCTTGCGTCACGGGCACCTCGTGAGGTACCCCGCCTTGATCTCTCCGTCTCTTCACGAGCCAGCCTGATGAGGCCGTACCTGAGGAAGCTCCGTGTCGTCCGCCCCGCGAGGCTTGGCCCCTCCCGAGGGTCTTGGGTCTGTGTTGATGAAGATGGGCCGGGCTGGGCCCCCTTTGAGCCACGCCGTAGGCCGCAGGCAGGCAAGTCTGGGGACCCCCGTTCCCAGAACGCCGACTGTTGGGGAACGTAGCAGAAATTCAAAATTTTCCTACGTGTCACCAAGATCAATCTATGGAGTCATCTAGCAACGAGGGAGGAGTGGATCTACATACCCTTGTAGATCGCGCGCGGAAGCGTTCAAGAGAACGGGGTTGATGGAGTCGTACTCGTCGTGATCCAAATCACCGATGATCCTAGCGCCGAACGGACGGCACCTTCGTGTTCAACACACGTACGGAGCAGCGACGTCTCCTCCTTCTTGATCCAGCAAGTGGGGAGGATAGGTTAATGGAGATCCAACAACACGACGGCGTGGTGGTGGAAGTAGCGGGATTCCAACAGGGCTTCGCCAAGCGCCTTGGGAGGAGGGAGATGTGTCACTGGAGGGAGAGGGAGGCGCCAGGCCTTGGGTATGGTTGCTCCTCCTTTTCCCCACTATATATAGGGCCAAGGGAGAGGGGGGAGGCGCAGCCCTTGCCCCTTCCTCCAAGGAAGGGTGCGGCCAAGGGGGGGAGGAGTCCATCCTCCCCAAGGCACCTCGGAGGTGCCTTCCCCCTTTAGGACTCTCCCCTTTTTCTCTTCTCTTGGCGCATGGGCCTCTTGGGGCTGGTGCCCTTGGCCCATATAGGCCAAGGCGCACCCCCTACAGCCCATGTGGCCCCCGGGGTAGGTGGCCCCACCTGGTGGACCCCCAGGACCCTTCCGGTGGTCCCGGTACAATACCGGTGACCCCGAAACTTGTCCCGATGGCCGAAATAGCACTTCATATATATATAATTCTTTACCTCCGGACCATTCCGGAACTCCTCGTGACGTCCGGGATCTCATCCGGGACTCCGAACAACATTCGGGTTACCGCATACTAATATCTCTACAACCCTAGCGTCACCGAACCTTAAGTGTGTAGACCCTACGGGTTCGGGAGACATGCAGACATGACCGAGACGACTCTCCGGTCAATAACCAACAGCGGGATCTGGATACCCATGTTGGCTCCCACATGTTCCACGATGATCTCATCGGATGAACCACGATGTCAAGGACTTAATCAATCCCGTATACAATTCCCTTTGTCTAGCGGTATTGTACTTGCCCGAGATTCGATCGTCGGTATCCCTATACCTTCTTCAATCTCGTTACCGGCAAGTCTCTTTACTCGTTCCGTAACACATCATCTCGTGATCAACTCCTTGGTCACATTGCGCATATGATGATGTCCTACCGAGTGGGCCCAGAGATACCTCTCCGCTTACACGGAGTGACAAATCCCAGTCTCGATTCGTGCCAACCCAACAGACACTTTCAGAGATACCTGTAATGTACCTTTATAGCCACCCAGTTACGTTGTGACGTTTGGCACACCCAAAGCACTCCTACGGTATCCGGGAGTTGCACAATCTCATGGTCCAAGGAAATGATACTTGACATTAGAAAAGCTTTAGCATACGAACTACACGATCTAGTGCTATGCTTAGGATTGGGTCTTGTCCATCACATCATTCTCCTAATGATGTGATCCCGTTATCAACGACATCCAATGTCCATGGTTAGGAAACCGTAACCATCTATTGATCAACGAGCTAGTCAACTAGAGGCTCACTAGGGACATGGTGTTGTCTATGTATCCACACATGTATCTGAGTTTCCTATCAATACAATTATAGCACGGATAATAAACGATTATCATGAACAAGGAAATATAATAATAATCAATTTATTAGTTCCTCTAGGGCATATTTCCAACACCGACAGGAGCAGATCTGTAGGTAGCGGCGGCAAAGAGCAAGAAAGGGGATCTGGAGCGAGGCGAGGAAGAAGCAATGAAGACAAGTGCTGTCGTGGTTCTAAGTCTGACAGTAATGTAGTGGGTAGGTATGGAGAGGCAAGATCTTAGCTATGGAGTAGTTGTAAGCACACGAGGTTTACGAGTTCAGGCCCTTCTCGGAGGAAGTAATAGCCTTACGTCTCGGAGCCCGAAGGCGGTCGACTGGATTATGTGTATATGAATTACAGGGGTGCGAACCCTTTACACTGAGGAGGGGGGTGGCTTATATAGAGTTCGCCAGACCCCTCCGGCCCTCAGTTATGCAGGGTTTTAAGTACATTAAGGTCGGGCGTTACTAGTAACGCCCCTAATAAAGTACTATGATGACCATAAAAGCTACTTAATGACCGACCGTTAGCGTGCGGAGTGACTTTAGGTCTCCTGGCCGTCGAGTGGTTGCTTCTTGGTCGAGTGTCTTCGAGTCTGTCGAGTGGAACACCTCCAAGTTGATTGAAAGGTGATTTCTTCTAGAGATGTCCTTGGGTAGGGCAGTTAGGACAGGTCCATGACCCTACCCTAGGTACATAGCTTCATCATTAGCCCCCGAATGGATCGAGGTTTGAGTGGGGAAGGAGTTGAGAACTTCTCCGACTCATTTTTCATGCCATGAGCATATCTTGTTTCGGATCAATGAACCTGAGTGACGACAACAACTTCCTTTTCAGTCGCCTTGATCCATTCTTAGTTTTTTGTCGAGTGAGTTTCTTTACTTGAAAAGCTCCGAGTGACGGTGTGGAGGAGATCTTCCGTCTGACAAGTTGTTCTGCTGCCTGCGGATTTCGCGGGATTCGAATTTTGGGAAGCGCGCGGGACGGGGGAGGCCGCAGTAATCGAATGGGATAGGGCGGAGCCGCCTCGATCTCCGCGCCACCTTTTTCGCCACATATCGCGCGTGCGATTGTTACGGGATTTGACAGGATCGTTCGGGCCTACCAGTCAGCCACTCGGAAGTGACCTCATATAAGGCGTCGGACCGGGGTTTCTTGAACAGTGCATTCTCATTTCCTCTTCTCATCTTCAGGCTTCTTCGTCGCGCTCGCTCTCGCCCCAGCGCCGCCGCTCCGTACGTGTCTCGCTAGCGACGATAGGGAAGGAGAAGACGGCGGCTCTGGAGCGGGCGAAGAAGGCGACGGCAAAGGCGAAGGGGAAGGCAACCAGTCAGGGTGGATCTTCCTCACGAGCCGGCCTGCCGAAAGGCTGGATCCAGGGCGACTGGATCCGCTCGACGATCCGCCAAGAAGACCTCGACGACCTAGCCGACGGAGGACTGATCCCCCATGGATCGGGGCGGCTTCCGGGGAAGGAATCTGAGCCGCAACCTCGGGAGGGTGAGCGCGTTCTCCTTGCCACTCACGTCGATCGTGGGTTTTCCTTGCCTCCTCACCCTTTCTTTCGGGGATTTCTGAATTTCTTTGGGGCACAGCTCCACCACTTCACTCCCAACACAATCGTGTATCTCGCTGCTTTCGTGTCTTTGTGCGAGAATTTCTTGGGTTGTCGGCCTCACTGGGGTCTTTTCAAGCACATTTTCACCTGTCGTTCTCAGACGGTGAAAAAGGCCAACCTGAGAGATGAGAGAACACAAGTGATTCAGATGTGTGGGGGTCTTGGTGTTTAGATGAGAGGGAAAAGTTCCTTTCCGGCCATGATTCTTCCCGACTCGGTCCGCGGATGGCAGTCGACCTGGTTTTACTGCAAAGACCAGCCGACGCCAGGGTAGTCGACTGGCCTCCCTCCTTTTACCATGGACCGAGTGATGAAACCCTCCTCTTTGAAGGTGATCCCGGAGGAGAAGGCGCAAGTTAAGGTGCTGGTCGAACGAGTGGTCCAGCTTATCCGTGACGGGGTCACTGGTATGGATCTCTTGGAGGTTTTCCTTCGGCGGCGCATCCATCCTCTTCAAGCTCGAGACCATCTGATGTGGATGTATTCGGGTCTTGACGACACCACTCGGATTCACCCGGAGGAGGTCGATGACGACACACTGGAGGGGTGGCTGTCGGGGATCACCGGAAATAAGGACAACCCCAGGGGAGCCAGGAGAGTTCCTCCATTCGACCAGTCCCATGAACCAGAAAAGGTCCGATTCTGAGCTTTTGATTATAATCCGAATTCACCCACGCAGCTGTCTATACTGCGTCGACTAACTTTATTCTTCCTGCTTTCTTTTAGGCCCTTATCGAAATGTACTGAGTGCCCAACGGAGAGCAAGAGCAAGACCCGAAAGGAGAGGCGAGCGGCGGCGACAGTGGCGAATGGCATTCTAACGGAGAAGGGGACGAAGAAAGTGACGGCTCAAGTGACGAAGAAGAAGTCGAGTCGCCTCCTCGCAGGGAGAGGCGGTCCAAGCTTGACCAAGAACGACCGAGCGCCCGTGAAAAGGCGTTTGCTCAGACTGGTCAGTCTTCAAAGCGTCCTCGGACATCTTCACCAACTCCAACTGAAAAAGCATCAAAGCATCCCAAAGTTGCAGAGCAGAAGCCACGGAAGGCATTACCGAAGATTAAGATTGACATCCCCGTCGCTTCTGCATGAGTGTCTCCCTTTGTATTTACTCGACGCTCCGTGCTGTTTATTTTTCTTGATTTAACCAGACGAACTTTGGAATTGGCAGTGCTGCTACTTCCGAGACCTCAGCTTATAGGGATAAGGATGAGGTAATGGAGGATGCAGTCACTTCCAATCTGGGTATGATTTCTGTCATTCTGTCTTTATTTGGTCGACTCAACTGCAATGTGTATCATTGGGTGATGTGATTTTGGCGATTGATCTTTGAACAGCTCCTAACATTATTGACCTCCCCGATGATGATGATGATGAAGAGCCTGAGAGGCCTTTGACGAGGAAAAATAGGAAAGCTCCTGCAAGCAGGGTGCCACAGTCGACGCCGATGGCGGAACCAGTCGTTTAGGACGTTGGTGATGCCAATCGGGGTTCTGTTACCTTCGTCGTACCATTGTCGAGTGCCCTGCCTTCTTTGTCGACTGCTCAAGCTCCTGCCGACCCACCTTCAGTTTTTGCGATCCATCATGTCCCAGAGGACGAAGTGAATGCTGCCAAGGAAGCCATACGCCAGGCGGGCATTATGATGGAGAAGATGAAGGCGGTGCGGGATGCCAGTCAGGCCGCCTATGATGCCAGCTCGCCTCTCCAAAGCAATGTCCAGGTTAGTTGGTCGCCACTTGTTCTGTTAGGATATGCTATCTGAAGACTCTCTCTTTCCGAAAATCTTTGCATCTGTACACCCACTGGGTGCGTCGATTGAATTTTTGGACTAGTGGGGGCACGCTGAGTGCACCCACTGGGTGTAATCCCCGAGACTACGATCGACTGCTGGCAGTCAACTGTAGTCTTTGTATTTTGATTCTTTCACTCGATCTGTTCTGGCCGTCTCGAGTGTAAACCGAACCGGTGGGGGCACGCAAAGTGCACCCACTGGGTGTAGTCCCCGAGACTGGTGGACTGCGAGCAGTCGACCGTAGTCTTAGTATTTATTGTCTTTGTTGTTTTTTTGCTGTAAAATAACTTCCCCTCACTGATTGCAGAAATCTTGTGATCTTGGAGCTCACTTTGCTGACTTGGAGAAACAGCAGATCCAGCTAAACCTTGACTTGGAATTGGCCAAGACAGAGCTGCAAAAGGCCAAGGACGACGCCAATGGTAAGACGAGCTTGTCGAATGGTTTGCCTTAGGCTTGAGTACCCTTCTGCTCTTTCTGAATCAAGCACCATTTCTTTGCAGAAAAACTGAACGAAGCTCTGGCGAAGAAGGATCAGGATTTGGCTGCTGCTCAAAAGAAAGCTGACAACAGAACCGCTCTGGCTGAACAGAAACTGGCTTCAGTCGGCCAATTGGAAGAAGAGAATGCCAAGATGAAATCTGCCCTAGGCAAAGCCAACAAGGAGGTCACGCGCTTGAAGAAGGACAAGGTCAACCTGAACGAGAAGATGGAAGGCATCGCTCGCAGGAGGGACGATCTGGAGAGCTATCTGAGGAGCCTTGCCAAGAAGTTGTTCATCAAGCTTGAAGGTATACATTTTGTTCCGACAGATGTTTTTTTGTCGACTCAGCATACGAAAATTGACTTATCCTTGGATCGTGAATGCAGAGTTTTGCCAGAACTTCAAGGAGGAGACTGGGCGGATTGAGCCAGGTTTGGACCCCATCAACTCTCCCGTGAAAGATGAAACTACCATGAATCTGCTCCGACTGGAATCTCGCATCGACGGCGTTGTGGACTACTTGGCTCGACTGAAGGTCGCCACGTCACGGATTGACACGGCACTTTAGCCAGGGGCCACGCTCCAGAATGATCTCGAGTCTCTGATGACTCGACTTAACGAGATCCCTGGTCGAGTGCAGGAGTGGAAGAAATCTTCTGCCCGGTGTGGTGCTGATGTGGCTCTGTCTTTGGTTCGTGTCCACTGCAAGGAGGCGCGAGAGGATAAGCTGGCAGCAATCAAGGTCGCCAACACCCAGAGGCATGACTTCCGATCTTTTATGGAGACTTTTATTGCTGCAGCCACTCGGATCGCCGACGGCGTCGACCTGGACGAGTTCGTCGAGCCTACCAGTCCTCCTCCTGCGGAGTGAACAAACTTTTATGCCCCACCTTAAATTTGCCTCGGAATGCCGAGTGGTTTTTGTAACCGTTAAACTCTTTCGGGCTGAATGCCCGAGAACTTCGATCTGCGGTCTGGAACCTTTAGGATTTATCTGAACTTGGTTTATCGTTGAATATCTTCATGAATTCTCCGTCGAGTGGAACTCGTTCTTCACTCGAACAACTTTTGTATTTGTGGTGCAGCTCCAAAGGAGAAGGTAGCAGTCGACCTGCACCTCGTCGTCCTTGCGGATTGGGATGTGTTTCGTACTTAGGCGAGTACTGGACTGCAGCTAAGCCTCCGAGTGGGAGGGTCGCTCACCACTTGGTAGGATTTTCAAACTTAGGCAAGTACTGGACTGCAGCTAAGCCCCCGAGTGGGAGGGTCGCTCACCACTCGGTAGGATTTTCAAACTTAGGCGAGTACTGGACTGCAGCTAAGCCCCCGAGTGGGAGGGTCGCTCTCCACTCGGTAGGATTTTCAAACTTGGGCGAGTACTGGACTGCAACTAAGCCCCCGAGTGGGAGGGTCGCTCTCCACTTGGTAGGATTTTCAAACTTAGGCGAGTACTGGACTGCAGCTAAGCCCCCGAGTGGGAGGGTCGCTCTCCAGTCGGTAGGATTTTTCAAACTTAGGCGAGTACTGGACTGCAGCTAAGCCCCGAGTGGGAGGCTGGCTCACCACTCGGTAGGATTTTCAAATACTTAGGCAAGTACTGGACTGCAGCTAAGCCCCCGAGTGGGAGGGTCGCTCTCCACTCGGTAGGATTTTCAAATACTTAGGCGAGTACTGGACTGCAGCCTAGACTGCAGCTAAGCCCCTGAGTGGGCTTAGCTGCAGTCCAGTACTCGCCTAAGTGTTTGAAAATCCTACCGAGTGGTGAGCCAGCCTCCCACTCGGGGGCTTAGCTGCAGTCCAGTACTCGCCTAAGTTTGAAAAATCCTACCGAGTGGAGAGCGACCCTCCCACTCGGGGGCTTAGCTACAGTCCAGTACTCGCCTAAGTTTGAAAAGTCCCAGTGGGTGCTTGTTGCTCCAATCAGCAAAGGCTCTTTGCTGATTGGAGCAGCAAGCACCGGCTGGGTGGAGAGCAGAGCTTTGAGCTCTGCAAACGCTGCATCAGCTTCAGGGGTCCACTCGAACTTGTCTGACTTCTTCATCAATCGGTAAAGAGGCAATGCCTTTTCACCGAGACGAGAGATGAATCGACTTAAAGCGGCCAAGAAACCAGTAAGCTTCTGGACATCGTGCACTCGCACAGGATGTTTCATCCGGAGTATAGTACCGACTTTTTCTGGATTGGCGTCGATTCCCCGTTGGGAAACGAGAAAACCGAGTAACTTTCCGCCAGGAACTCCGAATGTGCACTTTGATGGATTAAGCTTGATATCATACCTCCTGAGGTTGGCAAAGGTTTCAGCAAGGTCAGTCAGCAGGTCGGAACCCTTCCGTGACTTGACCACAATATCATCCATGTATGCTTCCACATTTCGACTGATTTGAGTGAGAAAACACTTCTGAATCATCCTCATGAATGTGGCTCCGGCACTCTTGAGGCCAAATGGCATGGTAACATAACAGAAGCACCCGAATGGAGTGATGAAAGCTGTTTTGATCTCGTCAGGTCCATACAGATGGATCTGATGGTACCCGGAATAGGCGTCTAAAAAGACAGCCGCTCACATCCCGCAGTCGAGTCGACTATCTGGTCGATGCGGGGGAGAGGAAAATGATCTTTCGGGCAGGCCCGATTGATATGTTTAAAGTCAATGCACATGCGAAGTGACTTGTCCTTCTTGGGGACCATGACAACGTTTGCGAGCCACTCGGAGTGGTAAATCTCTTGGATGAACTCCGCTGCTGAGAGCCGAGCCACCTCCTCACCAATAGCCTTTCTCTTCTGGACGGCGGACCGTGGAAGATGTTCTTTGACAGGTTTCACTTTTGAGTCGACTCGTAGGCGGTGCTCAGCCAGCCCCCTGGGAACACCCGGCATGTTAGAAGGCTTCCATGCGAAGATGTCCCAGTTCTCACGAAGGAACTGGATGAGCGCTTCTTCCTATTTGGAGTCGAGTGTTGTTGAGATATGAGTCGGAGCAGCACTGGGATCGTTCGGGTGAATGTGAGCCGGCTTCGTTTCACCAGACGACTGATTCTGTAGCGGGCTTCTTGGCTCGCAACAAATCACTCAGGTCTGCAGTCTTCTGGTACTCCTGCAGCTCCACCACTGCCATCTGAGCATCAGGGATCTTTGAGCCTTTCTGAAAACACTCTTCTGCTTTCTTCCGATTGCCCGTAACAGTGATCACACCTTTGGGACCAGGCATTTTCAATTTGAGATACACATAACATGGTCGAGCCATGAAGCGTGCATAAGCTGGCCTACCCAAAATAGCATGATAAGCACTCTGGAAATCCACAACTTCGAACGTCAACTTTTCTTTGCGGTAATTCTTGGAATCACCAAAAACCACATCAAGAGCAATTTGGCCGAGTGACTCAGCCTTCTTCCTAGGAATGACTCCATGGAAACTCATGTTGCTGGTACTGAGTCTGGACGTCGGAATGCCCATCCCTTTCAATGTCTCAGCATACAGTATGTTCAAACCACTGCCACCATCCATCAAGACTTTGGTCAGTCGAGTGCCTTCAACAACTGGGTCGACCACCAAAGCTTGCCTCCCAGGGGTGGCAATGTGCGTTGGGTGGTCGGACTGGTCGAATATGATGGCAGTCTGAGACCACTTCAGATAACTGGGTGTCGCCGGAGCAACCATATTTACCTCACAGTTGATAACTTTCAGTCAACTTTTGCTTTCAACATCAGCAAAAATCATCAAGATGGAATTGACCTGGGGGTATCCATCATCACTATCTTCCTTGTCCTCAACTTTGTCCGACTCCTTTTCCTTATCTTTGGTTTGTTTGCCCTGGAACTGCTGGATCAAGAGCCGACACTGTCGAGTGGTATGTTTTGGGTAAATGAGCTTACCCTCTTCATCTCTCTTGGTGTGGATGTGACATGGCAAATCTAACACATCATTTCCGTCTTGGTCTTTAACTTTCTTGGGGTTCCAAGGCCTTTTGGGTTCCCCTTAAAATTTCCTTGAGTTACAGCCAAGGCTTCCCCAGGAGCAGCTGGCTTGGCTTTCCGCTTCTGTTTCCGATTGGAATTTCCTCCTCCAGTTTCTTGGGCGACTGACTTGTGCGTGCCACTCCGGAGTCGATCATCATCTTCACCATTAGCGTACTTGGTGGCAATCTCCATCATCCGATTCAGAGACATGTCTCCGGTTCGACCGAATTTCAGATTCAGTTCTCTGTACTTGACGCCTTCTTTGAAGGCACAGACTGCTTGGTGATCAGGCACATTCTCTACCGTGTGATGTAACGTGATCCATCTCTGGATGTAATCCCTCAAAGTTTCATTCGGCTTCTGCACGCAAGACTGCAGTTCCGTCAGCCATGTCGGTCGCTTGCATGTTCCTTCAAATGTGGCGACAAACACTCGGGCGAGATCTTCCCAAGTGTAAATGCTGCTGGGTGCTAACTGATTCAGCCACGCTCTGGCCGAGCCCTCATTGCCACCGCCAATCTGGACAGCCACTCGGTAGTCTTCAAGCCAAGTATCGGGCTTGGACTCACCAGTGAACTTACTGACTCCAGTCGCCAACCTGAAGTTAGGAGGAATCACAGCGGCCCTGATGGCTCTACTAAAGCAATCTGGCCCCGAAACATGTACTCCGCTGCTGGTAGGTGCATCTCTGTCGTGACCTTCTCGGTGAACTCTGTTCCTGTCGACCAAACCTTGAATGAGAATGGATCTCGCATCAAAGCTTGGTTCCCTGGGGTCGACTGGAATCCTTCGCCCAACACTATGAGGGTGCCTGTCATCCTGCTGTCGAGGCACATACGATCCACTCCTCGGGGGAGGGGTAGGCACTCGACATCGATCGTCATGATCGAATCGGTGATCATACTGCTCACGGTTCCTGTACTGATCACGCCGGTCCCCACGTCCCTCACGCCTCGGGGGCGATCTTGGGCTATGAGCCGACTGGACTGTGTTTGCAGTAATGGATCTGCTATGAATCCTGTTCCGCGACTGAGAAACAGCGGAATTCTGGTCTCCTGTTGCCCGGAGTAACGCTCTGATCTGCAGCAAGCCTCTGCCAGCCTCTGACTGGGAAGGCTGAATCAACTCTGCTATACGGGCTGCAGCTGCTAAATTCTGAATCAGAGTTCGATATACCTGCGGGGGTGGAAAGAGTTGACGTCGGCTGGATTCTGGAACCCGTTGTCGCGCACGCTCGTCGAGTGCTCGCTGGAGGTTCTCAAGTCGAGTGTGCTCAGCCAAGTTTGCTAGGCGCGCGTCCTCCAAGGCACGAGCCTCGGGGGTTTCTCCAACGATAGGAGTGTGCAGTGCATCCATGTTCCGGCGATGAAGTTCTTCTCTCTACAGCGACGTGAGAGGCTCGGGGAGATATTCCTCATGGGGATGCGACGGGTCGCCCCCACCTGCGCCTCCGTCGGTGTGGTGAAAACCGGGAGGACTGTGCGGTCCATCGACCATCAGAACCTCCGCCGCCGGATCACTGCTGTTGCACTCGGATGCGGTCTTTGCGGAGCCAGTCGAACATGCCGTAGAGGGATTCGTCGGGCTCGATCGCCGTGACTTGAGGGGTGGCCGACTGGCATGCCACCGCGTGTCTTACCCACCGCTGAAGTCTCGACCGACCGGGGCGCTTGCGCCGGCGGGAAACAGGGAGGGAGGACAACACAGGGGTCGACCGATAATGGGTCGACGGTTGCCGCAAGAGGACGCCGCGAACGCACCCGCGAAAGTGCGTTGCCCCGCGGACAGGGAGTGTGTCGATGTCGAGCGGAGCCTCCTGAAGCCAAGCGGAGTCGTCGGCAATGAATGTGAGCGCGCCGAGACGGATCTCGCGGCCCTCCACCAAAACTCTGCTAGAAACCATGATGATTTGGATCGGAAAAGATCGCAACTCCTCCAACAAATCGCTAAGACACCGGCCCCACGGTGGGCGCCAACTGTCGTGGTTCTAAGTCTGACAGTAATGTAGGGGGGTAGGTATGGAGAGGCAAGATCTTAGCTATGGAGTAGTTGTAAGCACACGAGGTTTACGAGTTCAGGCCCTTCTCGGAGGAAGTAATAGCCTTACGTCTCGGAGCCCGGAGGCGGTCGACTGGATTATGTGTATATGAATTATAGGGGTGCGAACCCTTTACACTGAGGAGGGGATGGATTATATAGAGTTCGCCAGACCCCTCCGGCCCTCAGTTATGTAGGGTTTTAAGTACATTAAGGTCGGGCGTTAGTGGTAACACCCCTAATAAAGTGCTATGATGACCATAAAAGCTACTTAATGACCAACTGTTAGCGGGCGGAGTGACTTTAGGTCTCCTGGCCGTCGAGTGGTTGCTTCTTGGTCGAGTGTCTTCGAGTCTGTCGAGTGGAACACCTCCAAGTCGATTGAAAGGTGATTTCTTCTAGAGATGTCCTTGGGTAGGGCAGTTAGGACAGGTCCATGACCCTACCCTAGGTACATAGCTTCATCAAGTGCCCCCCGCGCCATCCTTTTGTCAGGTCAAGCAGTTGCCAAAACAGCATGGGGAAGCGGAGACGCCCACGTCCAATCAACCGCCACGCGTCAACCGAGGTCGCAGGCTTTTGGGGCCGGCGGCGCTTCGAGCTTGACCCTTGGCTTCGCCGCGAAGCCTAGCCTGTGCGCACCTTGGGCCCGGGGGCTACTGTCAGTGTTCTGGGAACGGGGGTCCCCAGACTTGCCTGCCTGTGGCCCGTGGCGTGGCTGAGCCAGCAGGCCGTACGGCCCATCTTCACCAACAAAGCACCCAAGACCCCGAGGCGGACGACGCAAGACCTCCTCTGGAGTGGCCTAGCTAGCCGGGCTCACGAGGAGCGGAGATATCAAGGCGAGGCGAACCTCACGAGGTTATCGTGACGTGAGCCATGACGATCGACACCAGGCGGGCGCCAATGCGCACAACATCCTTGTTTCCTCTTTGGTGCAAAGGGGGCAAGCGCAACCGCAGAGTACCGAGGCCTCAGGAAAAGGTTTCCATTTCGGTGCAACAAGACCAAGACCATGGACTGCAAGACGGAGGTCACCGTGGAGCCCAGAACAGCGTCACCACCAGAACTTTGTGCAGGCGAAGACTACTTTTGTCAGGATAGCTTGTACTAGTTGCCCCCCTTCAAATTAGCCCGCCATTGTTGGCTCCCTTCCCGCTCGATATTTGGGAAGAGGACCAGGGCCTCTATAAATAGGACTAGCCACCACGGAGGAGAGAGGGGGCATCTGATCTTAGCTTGACAGAGACCACCCCCCCACACACACACACACAAGCTCACCGAGATCAAGAACGCATCAACCTCAGGAGGCCGTTCTTCCCTTGTATCGTTCATCGTCAGCCCAAGAGGCAATCCACCACCACACTGGAGTAGGGTATTACACCACAACGGTGGCCCGAACCAGTATAAACCCTGTGTCCTTCTGTGTTGTGAGTTCGTCGAGTTCGTCCACGAGATCCTAGAGAGCCAGGGCGTAGATAGGTTGGAGGGAAAGACTTCACGCGCACCCCAGTGTTCGAACCTTAAGGGTTTGCCGGGACCCCATACCCCGACATACTCATATTGATCTCCCTAAAGAGAAGTGGTTTAAATATCATCCTCCCATAGAAGTAAAATTAGCTGCACCTATTAAAGTTGAAGAAAAGACTATCACTTATAATGATCCTATTGTTCCTACTGCTTATGTTGAGAAATCACCTTTTCTTGTTAGGATAAAAGATCATGCTAAAGCTTCAACTATGGTTCATAAAAGCAATATTAGAACCTATACACCTCCTGAGAAAGTTAAAGTTGAACCTAATATTGCTATTGTTAAGGATCTCTTGGCTGATAATATTGATGGGCATGTTATTTATTTCTGTGATGAAACTGCTAGAATTGCTTGATACGTCTCCGTCGTATCTATAATTTTTTATTGTTCCATGCCAATATTCTACAACTTTCATATACTTTTGGCAACTTTTTATACTATTTTTGGGACTAACATATTGATCCAGTGCCCAGTGCCAGTTCCTGTCTGTTGCATGTTTTTAGTTTCGCAGAATATCCATATCAAACGGAGTCCAAACGGGATAAAAGCGGACTGAGATACTTTTTGGAATATTTGGAAAATTCCGGAAGAAAAATCCACGCGAGACGGTGCCCGAGGGTGTCACGAGGCAGGGGCGCGCCTGCCCCCTGGGCGCGCCCCCTACCCTCGTGAGCTACCCATAAGGCGGTTGCCGCTCTTCTTTTGCCGCAAGAAAGCTATTTTTTGGAAAAGTATCATGGCGAAGGTTTCAGGCCAATTGGAGTTATGGATCTCCATATATACACGAAACGGTGAAACAGAGCCAGGAGAGAACGCAAAAACAGAGACAGACAGAGAGACATATCCAATCTCGTAGGGGCTCTCTCCCCTCCCGTGCCATGGAGGCCATGGACCAGAGGGGAAACCCTTCTCCAATCTAGGGAGAAGGTCAAGGAAGAAGAAGAAGGAGGAGGGGGGCTCTCTCCCCCTCGCTTCCGGTGGCACCGGAGTGCCACCGGGGGCCATCATCATCACCGCGATCTACACCAACACCTCCGCCATCTTCACCAACATCTCCATCACCTTCCCCCCTCTATCTACAGCGGTCCACTCTCCCGCAACCCGCTGTACCCTTTACTTGAACATGGTGTTTTATGCTTCATATTATTATCCAATGATCTATTGCCATCCTATGATGTTTGAGTAGATTTTCGTTGTCCTATCGGTGGTTGATGAATTGCTATGATTGATTTAATTTTCTTGTGGTTATGTTGTTGTCCTTTGGTGCCCATCATATGATTGCGCACATGGATCACACCCTAGGGTTAGTTGTATGTTGATAGGACTATGTATTGGAGGGCAAGAGTGACAGAAGCTTCAACCTAGCATAGAAATTGATGCATACGGGATTGAAGGGGGGCCAATATATCTTAATGCTATGGTTGGGTTCTACCTTAATGAACGTTAGTAGTTGCGGATTCTTGCTAATAGTTCCAATCATAAGTGCATAGAATTCCAAGTCAGGGATGACATGCTAGCAGTGGCCTCTCCCACATAATACTTGCTATCGGTCTAGTAAAGTAGTCAATTGCTTAGGGGCAATTTCACAACTCCTACCACCACTTTTCCACACTCGCTATATTTACTTTATTGCTTCTTTACTTACAAACAGCCCCTAGTTTTTATTTACTTGCTCTTTATTATCCTGCAAACCTATCCAACAACACCTACAAAGTACTTCTAGTTTCATACTTGTTCTAGGTAAAGCGAACGTCAAGCGTGCGTAGAGTTGTATCGGTGGTCGATAGAACTTGAGGGAATATTTATTCTACCTTTAGCTCCTTGTTGGGTTCGACACTCTTACTTATTGAAAACTGTTGTGATCCCCTATACTTGTGGGTTATCATTGCTAAACCTTGTGCTAAAGATAAACATAGACCTGTGGTAGGCATGCCTGTTATTTCTGTTAAAATAGTAGATCATTGTTATCATGGCTTGTGTGATATGGGTGCTAGTGCTAGTGCAATACCTATTGACTTATACAAAGAAATTAGGCATGATAATGCACCTACTGAGTTAGAAGAAATTGATGTCACCATTAAACTTGCCAATAGAGATACTATTTCACCAATGGGAAATGTTAGAGATGTTGAAGTCTTGTGTGGGAAAACTAAATATCCTGCTAATTTTCTTGTTCTTGGTTCCCCACAAGATAGCTTTTGTCCATTATTTTTGGTAGACCCTTCTTAAACACTGTTAATGCTAGGATAGACTGCAAAAAGGATGTTATTACAATTGGTTTAGGTGATATGTCTCATGAGTTCAATTTTTCTAAATTTCGTAGACAACATCGTGAAGAAGAATTGCCTAGTAAAGATGAAATTATTAGTCTTGCTTCTATTGCCATACCTCCTAGTGATCCTTTAGAACAATATTTTCTAGACCATGAGAATGATATGTATATGAATGAAAGATGGGAAATAGATGAAGTGTTCTTTAAACAGGGACCTATTCTGAAACATAACTTGCCTGTTGAAATCTTAGGGGATCCTCCTCCACCCAAGGGTGATCCCATGTTTGATCTTAAACCTTTGCCTGATAATCTTAAATATGCTTATCTTGGTGAAAAGAAGATATATCCTATTATTATTAGTGCTAACATTTCAGAGAAGGAGGATGAAAAATTATTGAAAACTCTGAAGAAGCATTGTGCTGCTATTGGATATACTCTTGATGATCTTAAGGGCATTAGTCCCACTCCATGTCAACACAAAATAAATTTGGAGAAAGATGCTAAACAAGTTATTGATCATCAACAACGACTGAATCCTAAGATGAAAGAAATGGTAAGAAAAGAAATACTAAAGCTCCTTGAGGCAGGTATAATTTATCCCGTTGCTGATAGTCAGTGGGTAAGTCCTGTCCATTGTGTTCCTAAGAAGGGAGGTATTACTGTCGTTCCTAATGATAAAGATGAATTGATTTTGCAAAGAATTATTACAGGTTATAGGATGGTAATTGATTTCCGCAAATTAAATAAGGCTACTAAAAAAGATCATTACCCCTTACCTTTTATTCATCAAATGCTAGAAATATTATCCAAACATACACATTTTTCTTTCTAGATGGTTATTCTGGTTTCTCTCAAATACCTGTATCAGCTGATGATCAATCTAAGACCACTTTTACTTGCCCTTTCGGTACTTTTGCTTATAGACGTATGCCTTTTGGTTTATGTAATGCACCTACTACCTTTCAAAGATGCATGATGGCTATATTTTCTGATTTTTGTGAAAAGATATGTGAGGTATTCATGGATGATTTCTCCGTTTATGGATCCTCTTTTGATGATTGCTTAAGCAACCTTGATCGAGTTTTGCAGAGATGTGAAGAAACTAACCTTGTCTTGAATTGGGAGAAATGCCACTTTATGGTTAATGAAGGTATTTGATAACCCACAAGTATAGGGGATCGCAACAGTTTTCGATAAGTAAGAGTGTCGAACCCAATGAGGAGCTAAAGGTAGAACAAATATTCTCTCAAGTTCTATCGACCACTGATACAACTCTACGCACCTTGATGTTCGCTTTACCTAGAACAAGTATGAAACTAGAAGTACTTTGTAGGTGTTGTTGGATATGTTTGCAAGATAATTTTTGATGTGGAATGCTACCTAGTATAATCTTGATCATATGTCTAATCATGGCATGAATATTAAGACACGGGTGATTCAAAGCAATAATCTATCCTTTGACATAAAAACAATAATATTTCGAGCATACCAACCAAGAAACTATGTCTTATTGAAATAACATAGCCAAAGAAAGCTCATCCCTACAAAATCATATAGTCTAGCTATACTTCATCTTCACCACAAAAAATATTCACATCATGCACAACCCCGATGACAAACCAAGCAATTGTTTAATACTTTTGACATTCTCAAACCTTTTCAACTTTCACGCAATACATGACTATGAGCCATGGACATAGCACTATAGGTGGAATAGAATACGATGATGGGGGTTATGTGGAGAAGACAAAAAAGAAGAAAGTCTCACATCAACGAGGATAATCAATGGGCTATGGAGATGCTCATCGATTGATGTTAATGCAAGGAGTAGGGATTGCCATGCAACAGATGCACTAGAGCTATAAATGTATGAAAGCTCAACAAAAGAAACTAGTGGGTGTGCATCCAACTTGCTTGCTCACGAATACCTAGGGCACTTGAGGAGGCCCATTGTTGGAATATACAAGCCAAGTTCTATAATGAAAATTCCCACTAGTATATGAAAGTGATAACTCAAGAGACTCTCTATATGAAGAACATGGTGCTACTTTGAAGCACAAGTGTGGTAAAAGGATAGTAACATTGCCCCTTCTCTCTTTTTCTCTCATTTTTCTGTTTCCTTTTTTGGGGCCTTCTCTTTTTTTGGCCTTTCTCTTTTTTTATTTTTTCGTCCGGAGTCTCATCCCGACTTGTGGGGGAATCATAGTCTCCATCATCCTTTCCTCACTGGGGCAATGCTCTAATAATGATGATCATCACACTTTTATTTACTTACAACTCGATATCTAGAACAAAGATATGACTCTATATGAATGCCTCCGGCGGTGTACCGGGATGTGCAATGATCTAGCGTAGCAATGACATCGAAAAACGGAAAAGCCATGAAAACATCATGCTAGCTATCTTACGATCATGCAAAGCAATATGACAATAAATGCTCAAGTCATGTATATGATGATGATGGAAGTTGCATGGCAATATATCTCGGAATGGCTATGGAAATGCCATAATAGGTAGGTATGGTAGCTGTTTTGAGGAAGATATAAGGAGGTTTATGAGTGATAGAGCGTATAATATCACGGGGTTTGGATGCACTGGCGAAGTTTGCACCAACTCTCGAGGTGAGAAAGGGCAATGCACGGTACCGAAGAGGCTAGCAATGATGGAAGGGTGAGAGTGCGTATAATCCATGGACTCAACATTAGTCATAAAGAACTCACATACTTATTGCAAAAATCTATTAGTCATCGAAACAAAGTACTACACGCATGCTCCTAGGGGGATAGATTGGTAGGAAAAGACCATCGCTCGTCCCCGACCGCCACTCATAAGGAAGACAATCAATAAACACCTCATGCTCCGACTTCGTTACATAACGGTTCACCATACGTGCATGTTATGGGACTTGCAAACCTCAACACAAGTATTTCTCAATTTCACAATTACCCGACTAGCATGACTCTAATATCACCATCCTTATATCGCAAAACTATTCCAAGGAATCAAACATATCATATTCAGCGATCTACAAGTTTTATGTAGGATTTTACGACTAACCATGTGAATGACCAGTTCCTGTCATCTCTCTAAATAGATATAAGTGAAGCAAGAGAGTTTAATTATTTCTACAAAATATGTTCCCGTGCTCTAACAAATATAAGTGAAGCAAAAGAGCATTCTACCAATGGCGGTTGTCTATGTAAAGAGAAATAGGCAATCCAAACTTCAAATGATATAAGTGAAGCACACGAAGCATTCTATAAAGCCATACTCAAAAAATATAAGTGAAGTGCAAAGAGCATTCTATAAATAAACCAAGGACTATCTCATACCAGCATGGTGCATAAAAAGAAAAATAAAAATCTAAATGCAAAAGACGCTCCAAGACTTGCACATATCGCATGAACGAAACGAATCCGAAAACATACCGATACTTGTTGAAGAAAGAGGGGATGCCTCCCCAGCATCCCCAAGCGTAGATGCTTGAGTCTCCTTGAATATTTACTTGGTGTGCCTCGGGCATCCCCAAGATTGAGCCCTTGCCTCTCTTCCTTCTTCTCACATCGAAACCTTCTCAATCATCGAACACTTCATCCACACAAAACTTCAACAGAAAACTCGGTAAGATCCGTTAGTATAATAAAGCAAATCACTACTCTAAGTACTGTTGCAAACCAATTAATATCTTGTTTTTGCATTGTGTCTACTGTAATATAACTTTTTCATGGCTTAATCAACTGATATAAATTGATACTTTCATCAAAACAAGCAAACTATGCATCAAAAACAGAATCTGTCTAAAACAGAACAGTCTGTAGCAATCTGAACATTCAACATACTTCTGATACTTGAAAATTTCTGCAAAACTTAGGAAAAATAAAAAAATTGTACAGCAAGACATTGCAAAAAGAATCAGAACCATTTGGTGTTCCAGTAAAAAAATTAAAATTCATGCACTACAGCCAAAGTTTCTGTCCTGCACCGCACAAACCAACAAGCATCATAAACATCCTAAAGGCAAACCTTGGCACATTATTTTTATTTCTAAACTTTTTAAAAGCACACAACAGAAATAAATGACTCCCTAAAACTTCCGGGTTGTCTCCCTGGCAGCGCTTTCTTTAAGCCATTAAGCTAGGCATATAGTGCTCAAGTAAATGAATCCACCCGGATCCCAAGGTATATCAAAGCCAATTTTAATTAACAATGATTTATAATTTAGTAGTGAGAACAAAGTAACATATATCATGTAATCACGAAGTCTAACTCTCTTCCTATGCATCGGCATGTCATAAAAGAACAATTCATGCACACAAAGTAAAGGCCAATGCATAGTATAAACAGTTTCTTGCAATTTTATCATATTGGAAACATAGAGAGGTGGAGATATAGTTCCTCTCTCATAATAATTGCAAGTAGGAGCAGCAAGCACATGCATATTATATTCATCAAAATCATCATGTGCAACGGTAAAAGGCAACCCATCAATGTAATCCTTAATAAATGCAAACTTCTCCGATATAGTGTAGTTTGGAGAATTCAAAAAGATAATAGGACTATCATGCGTGGGTGCAATAGCAACAATTTCATGTTTAACATAAGGAACTATAGCAAGTTCATCTCCATAAGCATAATTCATATTGGCATCTTGGCCACAAGTATAGCAATCATCATCAAAAAGGGATATTTCAAGAGAATCAAAGGGATCATAACAGTCATCATAGCAATCATCCTTCGGTAAGCACGAAGGGGAATTAAACAATGTATGAGTTGAAGAGTTACTCTCATTAGAAGGTGGGCACGGGTGATCAATCCACTCTTCCTCCTTTTGTTCTTCGCTCTCCTCCTCATCTTTTCATCCAATGAGCTCACAGTTTCATCAATTTCTTCTTCCATAGACTCCTGCAAAATATTAGTCTCTTCTTGGACAGCGGAGTAGTACTCAATATATGGTTCAACATAGGCATTAGAAGCATAATTATCATAGCAATATTTAAATATGGCAAAATTTTCAGATTTGTGAAGAGTAGCATCATACTTTTCAATCAAAGAATCAATTTCAAAAGCACCCTTAAAAGCAACAAATTCTTCAATTTGTTGAACATCATAGTAATTATAAAAACCCTTAGCATATGATAAGATTCCATTATCAATAAACTCACATTGGTAGGGAAGGTGTTTCTTAGGGTTTTTAGAGCAACAAGTAAAACCATACATTTCACATAAATTCCAAGCATAGCATTGCAAACATTGAATTTGACCCCATAATAGTTTCCCTTTTTCAGATACACGGTGTCGCACATAACAAGCATGCTCATCTAAAGATTTGCCCTCAACTAAGCTAGTTGGGGTTTCGGCATGAGCACAAAGGGATCGAAGATGATCCAAGTAATAAGCTTCAGCCGTGTGATAGATTTTGAGTGGTTCTTCAACCATTGGTTCAATAGGTACAACTAATTTTTTTGGTATTTTGCGTTTCCTACCCATAACTAAAGACAGGAAACAACTAAGAACAGCAATTAAAAATTACTTAGTGATAAAGCAAACAAGCACACACGAGAATATTCACCCCACGCTATTGCTCCCCGGCAACGGCGCCAGAAAAAGGTCTTGATAACCCACAAGTATAGGGGATCGCAACAGTTTTCGATAAGTAAGAGTGTCGAACCCAACGAGGAGCTAAAGGTAGAACAAATATTCCCCCAAGTTCTATCGACCACCGATACAACTCTACGCACGCTTGATGGTCACTTTACCTAGAACAAGTATGAAACTAGAAGTACTTTGTAGGTGTTGTTGGATAGGTTTGCAAGATAATGAAGAGTACGTAAATAAAAAGTAGGGGCTGTTTAGATAAAGAAACAATAAAGTAAATATAGCGAGTGTGGCAAAGTGGTGGTAGGAGTTGTGAAATTGTCCCTAAGCAATTGACTACTTTACTAGACCGATAGCAAGTATTATGTGGGAGAGGCCACTGCTAGCATGTCATCCCTGACTTGGAATTCTATGCAATTATGATTGGAACTATTAGCAAGCATCCACAACTACTAATGTTCATTAAGTTAAAACCCAACCATAGCATTAAGATATATTGGTCCCCCTTCAATCCCGTATGCATCAATTTCTATGCTAGGTTGAAGCTTCTGTCACTCTTGCCCTCCAATACGTAGTCCTATCAACATACAACTAACCCTAGGGTGTGATCCACGCGCGCAATCATATGATGGGCACCAAAGGACAGCAACATAACCACAAGCAAATTAAATCAATCATAGCAATTCATCAACCACCGATAGGACAACGAAAATCTACTCAGACATCATAGGATGGCAACACATCATTGGATGATAATATGAAGCATAAAGCACCATGTTCAAGTAGAGGGTACAGCGGGTTGCGGGAGAGTGGACCACTGTAGATAGAGGGAGGAAGGTGATGGAGATGTTGGTGAAGATGGCGGAGGTGTTGTGTAGATCGCAGTGATGATGATGGCCCCCGGTGGCACTCCGGTGCCACCGGAAGCGAGGGGGAGAGAGCCCCCCTCCTTCTTCTTCTTACTTGACCTACTCCCTAGATGGGAGAAGGGTTTCCCCTCTGGTCCATGGCCTCCATGGCACGGGAGGGGCGAGAGCCCCTCCGAGATTGGATCTGTCTCTCTGTCTCTCTCTGTTTCTGCGTTCTCAGATTCTTCCCTTTCACCGTTTCTTATATTCCCGGAGATCCGTAACTCCGATTGGGCTGAAATTTTGACACGATCTCTATCCAGAAATTAGATTTCTTGCGGCCAAATAAGGGCTCCAACCGCCTTACGGGGTGGCCACGAGGGTCAGGGGCGCTCCTGACACCCTGGGGCGCGCCCCCCTACCTCGTGGGCCCCTCGAGCATCGTCTCGCGTGGATTTTTCTTCCCAAAAATCATATATATTCCAAAAAAATATCCATAAGTTTTTATTCCGTTTGGACTCCGTTTGATATGGATATTCTGCGAAATAAAAAACATGCAACAAACAGGAACTGGCACTGGGCACTGGATCAATATGTTAGTCCCAAAAATAGTATAAAAAGTTGCCAAAAGTATATGAAAGTTCAATAATATTAGCATGGAACAATCAAAAATTATAGATACGATGGAGATGTATCAGTATTGTCTTGGGGCACAAAATTTCTGAAAGAGGCATTGAAGTTGATAAAGCTAAAGTTGATGCTATTGAAAAGATGCCATGTCCCAAGGACATCAAAGGTATAAGAAGTTTCCTTGGTCATGCCGGTTTTTATAGGAGGTTCATTAAGGACTTCTCAAAAATTTCTCGACCTCTGACTAATTTATTACAAAAAGATATACCATTCGTCTTTGATGATGATTGTGAAGAAGCCTTTGAAATACTTAAGAAAGCATTAATCTCTGCACCTGTTGTTCAACCACCTGATTGGAATTTACCTTTTGAAATTATGTGTGATGCTAGTGATTATGCTGTAGATGTTGTTCTAGGGCAAAGAGTTGATAAGAAATTAAATGTTATTCAATATGCTAGTAAAACTCTAGACAATGCCCAGAGAAATTATGCTACAACTGAAAAAGAATTCTTAGTAGTTGTATTTGCTTGTGATAAGTTCAGACCTTATATTGTTGATTCTGAAGTAACTATTCACACGGATCATGCTGCAATTAAATATCTTATGGAAAAGAAAGATGCTAAACCTAGACTTATTAGATGGGTTCTCTTGCTACAAGAATTTGATTTGCATATTATTGATAGAAAGGGAGCCGAGAACCCCATTGCAGATAACTTGTCGAGGTTGGAAAATGTTCTTGATGACCCACTACCTATCGATGATAGCTTTCCTGATGAACAATTAAATGTCATAAATGCTTCTCATACTGCTCCATGGTATGCTGATTATGCTAATTACATTGTTGCTAAATTTATACCACCTAGTTTCACATACCAGCAAAATAAAAAGTTTTTCTATGATTTAAGACATTACTTTTGGGATGACCCACATCTCTATAAAGAAGGAGTAGATGGTGTTATTAGACGTTGTGTACCTAAGCATGAATAGGAACAGATCCTACGCAAGTGTCACTCTGAAGTTTATGGAGGACACCACGCTGGAGATAGAACTGCACATAAGGTATTGCAATCCGGTTTTTATTGGCCTACCCTCTTCAAGGATGCCCGTAAGTTTGTCTTATCTTGTGATGAATGTCAAAGAATTGGTAATATTAGTAGACGTCAAGAGATGCCTATGAATTATTCACTTGTTATTGAACCATTTGATGTTTGGGGCTTTGGTTATATGGGACCGTTTCCTTCCTCTAATGGATATACACATATTTTAGTTGCTGTTGATTACGTTACTAAGTGGGTAGAAGCTATTCCAACTAGTAGTGCTGATCATAACACCTCTATTAAGATGCTTAAAGAAGTTATTTTTCCGAGGTTTGGAGTCCCCAGATATTTAATGACTGATGGTGGTTCACATTTTATTCATGGTGCTTTCTGTAAAATGCTTGCTAAGTATGATGTTAATCATAGAATTGCATCTCCTTATCACCCACAGTCTAGTGGTCAAGTAGAATTGAGTAATAGAGAACTTAAATTAATTTTGCAAAAGACTGTTAATAGATCTAGAAAGAATTGGTCTAAGAAACTTATTGATGAATTATGGGCCTATAGAACTGCATATAAAAATCCAATGGGTAGGTCTCCGTATAAAATGGTTTATGGAAAAGCGTGTCACTTACCTCTCAAACTAGAACATAAGGCTTATTGGGCTATTAAAGAGCTCAATTATGATTTCAAACTTGCAGGTGAGAAAAGGTCATTTGACATTAGCTCACTCGATGAATGGAGAACCCAAGCCTATGAGAATGCCAAATTGTTTAAAGAAAAAGTTAAAAGATGGCATGACAAAATAATACAAAAGCGTGAGTTTAATGTAGGTGACTATATATTGTTATACAACTCTCGTTTAAGATTTTTTTGCAGGAAAACTTCTCTCTAAATGGGAAGGTCCTTACGTTATCGAGGAGGTCTATCGTTCCGGTTCCATAAAAATCAACAACTTCAAAGGCACAAACCCGAAGGTGGTGAACGGTCAAAGAATCAAACATTATATCTTAGGTAATCCTATAAATGTTGAAACCAATGTTATTGAAACCGTAACCCGGGAGGAATACATAAGGGACACTTTCTGGAACGTTTCAGACTCCGAAAAGGAATAGGTATGTGGTACGGTAAGTAAACCGACTCCAAAACAGTTCTAATGGCAATTTTCTCCTTTTGGAATATTTAGAAAAATAGAAAAATAAGAAGCAGTCCGGGAAGGACACGGGGGTGGAGGGCGCGCCCTACCCCCCCTGGGCGCGCCCCCTACCTCGTGGGCACCTCGTGCACTCTTCAGACTCCGTTTTCTTGCAGGTTACGTATTTTGGTCGATAAAAAATCATTATATAATCTCCCGGAGGTTTTGACTCCCGTATCACGCAAATATCTCTCGTCTTTGTTTCGAGCTGTTTTTCTGACAGATCTAGGTCGTCATGTCGTCTTCAAGTGCCCCCAAGGACAAGTTTTTCGAGAAGGTCATCAACCCCTACCTCACGGAAGTGCTCCAACACCCTCAAACCATTGAGATGCATGAGGGGGTGCTGCACATCCGTGATGTCGAGGGACCAAGGAGGACCGGAAGCGTGGAGACAAGGCTCGAGGCAATGGAGCAACAAGTTTTCAGGTGCCAGGAGATGGTGGAGCATGGACTTGACTCCAATCACATTATGATCACGGAGTTAACCAACAACCACAAGCTGGATGCCAAGGACATTGGGGAGGCCATCTTCAAGCTTCACAAGAAAATCGAGCACCTCCAAGCCCAGATCTATGACCTCCAAAACCAAAACTGTGAGTATGAGTATAGATTCAATAGGATGAGTTTGGCTGTAGATTTGAGGATTCAGGAGACTAGGTCATCCTTCTATGATGGCGAGCCTATGCCTTGGAAGAAAGACAACAAGCCTACATCATCAACAACTCCACCCTCTCCACCAACAAAGAAGAATTGAGTATCTGGTATGGGCACTCCCCTTGGAAACTGCCAAGCTTGGGGGAGTGCCCCCGTATCGTATCACCATCACTTTTATCTTTACCATCTTTACCGTTTTTCTTAGTTCGATCCTTTTGGTAATATCTTGATCTAGTAGCATAAAGTTTTAGTATGATCTAGTTGTGAGTTTTGCTTTATGATCCTTCTATGTAATCGAGTCCGTGAGCTATATATAATAAAGATTAGTGTTGAGTCAAGGGCTTGATTATTTTGCCATAATCTTGAGTGAATAAAAGAAAAGAGAAAGAAATAAAAAGAAACAAAGAGATCATATGGATCTTATGGAGAGTAATGAGCTCACATAGAAAGATTATGATGAATAAAAGTTGTTGAGAGTTGACAAACATAGTTTTGGTCATCGTTGCAATTAATAGGAAGTAATAAAGAAAGAGAGGTCTTCACATATAAATACACTATCTTCGACATCTTTTATGATTGTGAGCACTCATTAAAATATGACATGCTAAAGAGTTGACGTTGGACAAGGAAAACAACGTAATGGGTTATGTTTTCTTACATCTGAGATAAATTATATTGTCATGGATCATCCAACATGATTGAGCTTGCCTTTCCCCCTCATGCTAGCAAAATTCTTTGCACCAAGTAGAGATACTACTTGTGCTTCCAAACACCCTTAAACCAGTTTTGCCATGAGAGTCCACCATACCTATGTATGGATTGAGTAAGATCCCTCAAGTAAGTTGTCATCGGTGCAAGCAATAAAAATTTCCCTCTAAATATGTATGACTTATTAGTGTGGGAGAAAATAAGCTTTATACGATCGTGTGATACGGAATAAATAAAAGCGACGGACTGCATAATAAAGGTCCATATCACAAGTGGCAATATAAAGTGACGTTCTTTCGCATTAAGATTTTGTGCATCCAACCATAAAGGTGCATGACAACCTCTGCTTCCCTCTGCGAAGGGCCTATCTTTTACTTTTATCTCCTACCTTGCATAAGAGTCATGGTGATCTTCACCCTTCCTCTTTACATTTTACCTTTTGGCAAGCACAACATGTTGGAAAGATCCTGGATTATATGGCTAATTAGATGTGAGCTTTCATGAACTATTATTGTTCACATTACACTTGAGGTAAAACGTTGGGAGGCAAAACTATAAGCCCCTATCTTTCTCTGTGTCCGATTAAAACTCCATACCCATAAGTATTGCGTGAGTGTTAGCAATTGTGAAAGACTATATGATAGTTGAGTATGTGGACTTGCTGAAAAGCTCTTATATTGACTCTTTCCTATGTTATGATAAATTGCAATTGCTCCAATGACTGAGATTATAGTTTGTTAGTTTTCAATGAAGTTTATCATTCATACTTGAAGTTGTGATTGAATTGTTACTCTTGCATAAGAGATCATATGACAAGAATTATATAAGTTGTTGTTCTAAGAATGATCATGATGCCCTCATGTCCGTATTTTATTTTTATCGACACCTCTATCTCTAAACATGTGGACATATTTTTCGGGCTTTCGCTTGAGGACAAGCGAGGTCTAATCTTGGGGGAGTTGATACGTCCATTTTGCATCATGCTTTTATATTGATATTTATTGCATTATGGGTTGTTATTACACATTATGTCATAATACTTATGCCTATTCTCTCTTATTTTACAAGGTTTACATAAAGAGGGAGAATGCCGGCAGCTCGGATTTTGGGCTGGAAAAGGAGCAAATATTAGAGACCTATTCTGCACAGCTCCAAAAGTCCTAAAACTTCACGGAAGTCATTTTCAGAATATATAAAAATACTGAGCGCAAGAAGTTCCAGAGGGGGGCCACACCCTGGCCACGAGGGTGGGAGCGCGCCCTACCCCCCTGGGCGCGCCCCCCTGCCTCGTGGGCCCCCTGGTGGCCCTCCGATGCCCATCTTCTGCTATATGGAGTCTTTCGTTGAGGAAAAAATCATAAGGAAGCTTTCAGGATGAGACTCCGCCGCCACGAGGCGGAACCTTGGCGGAACCAATCTAGGGCTCTGGCAGAGCTGTTCTGCCGGGGAAACTTCCCTCCGGGAGGGGGAAATCATCGCCATCGTCATCACCAACGATCCTCTCATCGGGAGGGGGTCAATCTCCATCAACATCTTCACCAGCACCATCTCCTCTCAAACCCTAGTTCATCTCTTGTATCCAATTCTTGTCTCTAAGTCTGGGATTGGTACCTGTGGGTTGCTATTGTGTGTTAATTACTCCTTGTAGTTGATGCTAGTTGGTTTATTTGGTGGAAGATCGTATGTTCAGATCCTATATGCATATTAATACCCCTCTGATTATGAACATGAATATGCTTTGTGAGTAGGGAGAAGTCTTGCTATTAGTAGTCATGTGAATTTGGTATTCGTTCGATATTTTGATGAGATGTATGTTGTCTCTCCTCTAGTGGTGTTGTGTGAAATGCCGACTACATGACACTTCACCATTATTTGGGCCTAGAGGAAGGCATTGGGAAGTAATAAGTAGATGATGGGTTGCTAGAGTGACAGAAGCTTAAACCCTAGTTTATGCGTTGCTTCGTAAGGGGCTAATTTGGATCCATATGTTTCATGCTATGGTTAGGTTTACCTTAATACTTTTGTTGTAGTTGTGGATGCTTGCAAGAGAGGTTAATCATAAGTGGGATGCTTGTCCAAGTAAGGACAACATCCAAGCACCGGTCCACCCACATATCAGATTATCAAGGTACCAAACGTGAATCATATGATCGTGATGAAACCTAGCTTGACGATAATTCCCATGTGTTCTCGGGAGCGCTTTTCTCTATATAAGAGTTTGTCCAGGCTTGTCCTTTGCTACAAAAAGGATTGGGCCACCTTGCTGCACTTTATTTACTTCTGTTACTTGTTGCTTGTTACAAATTATCTTATCACAAAACTATCTATTACCTATAATTTCAGTGCTTGCAGAGAATACCATGTTGAAAACCGCTTATCATTTCCTTCTGCTCCTCGTTGGGTTCGACACTCTTACTTATCGAAAGGACTACGATAGATCCCCTATACTTGTGGGTCATCAATTATGGAGGTGACAAAAGGTTCATCGTAAAGGGTTACGTCAATGCAAGTTTTGACATTGATCCAGATGACTCTAAGTCTCAATCTGGATACATATTGAAAGTGGGAGCAATCAGCTAGAGTAGCTCCGTGCAGAGCATTGTTGACATAGAAATTTGCAAAATACATACGGATCTGAATGTGGCAGACCCGTTGACTAAACTTCTCTCACAAGCAAAACATGATCACACCTTAGTACTCTTTCGGTGTTAATCACATAGTGATGTGAACTAGATTATTGACTCTAGTAAACCATTTGGGTGTTGGTCACATGACGATGTGAACTATGGGTGTTAATCACATGGTGATGTGAACTATTGATATTAAATCACATTGCGATGTGATCTAGATTATTGACTCTAGTGCAAGTGGGAGACTGGAAGAAATATGCCCTAGAGGCAATAGTAAAGTTATTATTTATTTCCTTATTTCATGATAAATGTTTATTATTCATGCTAGAATTTTATTAACCGGAAACATAATACATGTGTGAATACATAGACAAACAGAGTGTCACTAGTATGCCTCTACTTGACTAGCTCGTTGAATCAAAGATGGTTAAGTTTCCTAGCCATAGACATGAGTTGTCATTTGATTAACGGGATCACATCATTAGAGAATGATGTGATTGACTTGACCCATTCCGTTAGCTTAGCACTTGATCGTTTAGTATGTTGCTATTGCTTTCTTCATGACTTATACATGTTCCTATGACTATGGGATTATGCAACTCCCGTTTACCGGAGGAACACTTTGTGTGCTACCAAACGTCACAACTTAACTGGGTGATTATAAAGGTGCTCTACAGGTGTCTCTGAAGGTACTTGTTGAGTTGGCGTATTTTGAGACTAGGATTTGTCACTCCGATTGTCGGAGAGGTATCTCTGCGCCCACTCGGTAATGCACATCACTATAAGCCTTGCAAGTATTGTAACTAATGAGTTAGTTGCAGGATGATGTATTACAGAACGAGTAAAGAGACTTGCCGGTAACGATATTGAACTAGGTATTGAGATACCGACGATCGAATCTCAGGCAAGTAACATACCGATGACAAAGGGAACAACGTATGTTGTTATGCGGTTCGACCGATAAAGATCTTCGTAGAATATGTAGGAGCCAATATGGGAATCCAGGTTCCGCTATTGGTTATTGACCAGAGAAGTGTCTTGGTCATTTCTACATAGTTCTCGAACCCGTAGGGTCTGCACGCTTAACGTTCGTTGACGATATAGTATTTATGAGTTATGTATGTTGGTAATCGAATATTGTTCGGAGTTCCGGATAAGATCATGGACATGACGATGAACTCCAGAATGGTCCGGAGATAAAGTTTGATATATGGGATAATAGTGTTTGGTCTTCGGAAGGGTTTCGGAATTCACCGGAAGGGGTTCCGGATGTTTCCTGAAATGTTTGGGTACGAGAACACTTTATTTGGGCCAAAGGGGAAAGCCCACAAGGTTTTTGGAAAGCGCAAAAGGAAGTTCTGCGGAGTCCAGGGGCCAGACACCAGGGTCCCTGGCGTCTGGGTCCAGACGCCGGGAACCCTGGCGTCTGGCCCTGGAGTCCGAGAGGGACTCTTGCCTTTCGGGTGAAACCGACTTTGTGGAGGCTTTTACTCCAAGTTTTGACCCCAAGGCTCAACATATAAATAGAGGGGTAGGGCTAGCACCCACGACACATCAAGAAACACCAAGCCGTGTGCCGGCAACCCCGTCCCCTCTAGTTTATCCTCCGTCATAGTTTTCATAGTGCTTAGGCGAAGCCCTGCGAAGATTTTTCTTCACCAACACCGTCACCACGCCGTCGTGCTGCCGGAACTCATCTACTACTTTGCCCCTCTTGCTGGATCAAGAAGGCGAGGACGTCATCGAGCTGAATGTGTGCAGAACTCGGAGGTGCCATGCATTCGGTACTTGGATCGGTCGGATCGTGAAGACGTACGACTACATCAACCGCGATGTGCTAACGCTTCCGCATTCGATCTACGAGGGTACGTAGACATACTCTCCCCTCTCGTTGATATGCATCACCATGATCTTGCGTGTGCGTAGGATATTTTTGAAATTACTACGTTCCCCAACAGGAAAAGCGTCGTAGTGTTTGCTTGACCAGTTTATATCCCTTTAATATATTGAGGCTGTGTTCGGCCAATCTGCATGGGATTCTTGGCATATCCGAGGGGTGCCACGCGAATATATCCTAGTTCTCGCGCAGAAACTCTCATAGCGCGGCACCTACCATTGGGTCTAGTTGTGCCCCGATAGATGTTGTCTTCTTGGGATCCGTTGGATGGAGTTGGAATTTGACTATTTCTTCTGCTGGTTTGAAGGAGGTGGATTTGGGTCATTTGTCCAGGATTACATCGTCCCTATCCACCGTGGAGCGTAATGCGGTTAATTCTTCGGCCGCTAGGGCTTCAGATAATGCCTCAAGGGCCAGGGATGCGGTTTTATTTTTGGCGCGGAGTGCTATGTCCGGATCGCTAGTGAGAGTGATTATGTCGTTGGGCCCAGGCATCTTGAGCTTCATATACCCGTAGTGTGGTATAGCTTGGAAGCGTGTAAATGCATCTTGCCCCAATAGTGCGTGATATCCACTGTTGAAAGGGGCCACTTGGAAGGTTAATTCTTCGGTCCGATAGTTCTCCGGTGTGCCGAATACCACGTCGAACGTGATTTTTCCCGCGCACCGCGCCTCCCGACTAGGAATAATTCCTCGGAAGGTCGTGCTACTTTGCTCGATGCGGCTCCTGTCTATTTCCATTTTACTGAGTGTATCCTTGTAAATGAGGTTTAGTCCGCTGCCGCCATCCATGAGAACCTTGGTGAGCCAGAAGCCGTCCACGATCAGACTGAGGACCAAGGCAGCTGGTGCCCGGACTGTCCTGAATTTTGGTTCGTCATCGGCATTGAAAGTTATGGCCGTGTCATTCCAAGGGTTTGTTGTTGTGGTTTGGCAGACTTCAGCGAGGTCGCGGAGTGCCCTTTTGCGCTTACTATTTGAAGCAGAAGTCTCAAAGACCGTCGATACTCTGAGTTCATCATCTTATGGGGGATATTGCTCTGGGTTGTTTTTGGTGAGGATATCCTCGCGGGCTCTTGGCCACCTGTCGGAGTATCCAACATGCTCTAAGGTTGTGGGTTGATATAGTATCCGGTGTTGCGTGTAACTTGCATGGTCCATCGAGCCATCCCTCCATAACGGTTCTGTGTCCCGTAACGAGCTTATATTTCTTTACCATTGGGTCGGGCGTGCCACGAGGGTGTGTCCTTTTCACCTGAACGAGGGGTTGGGTGGAAACCGACGGTTCCCAGCGAGCTGCTTGAGTTTTCCAGGCGCTTTCCATTGCGTGGTACTTGTATACTATGGTTGCCAAGTCTGCGAAGCGTGATATGCGACGATGGTTGATGGCGTTGAGGATTCCTTCATCCGTGCAATTGTTGTGGAATGCTGAGATCGCGTCTTCATCGCGGCAATCTTCAATCTTATCTTTGACAAGGAGGAATCTGGCCTAGAAGTGGTGGACCATTTCCTAAGACTGCTGTCGTATGCCCATGAGAGCGCTTATATCTGGGTGGGTGGGTGGTTTGAAATCCGAACCCTGGCCCAATTTAGGATCCGGAGTTTGAAGAACTTCCGAACTTAGTAGTTCAGGCTCCGGGATGTCAACTGATTTTTTGGGCTTGTCATCCGATTCTATGTTCGGAGGACAAGGCATGTATTTCCGCAGGTAGGTGTCCGGCTCTTCAAGCTCGGAGATCTGAATGTAGTTCGTCCTCAATATAGAGGAAGAGTTGTCGTCTTGCTCCTCTACTACCGCTATTTGATGGGTGATCAGCGGAGTTTTAATTTCTCTCTGGTCGGGTTTAAGCCCAATCCGATCATACTCTGTGGCGACCCCTAGGGCGGCGATGTGATCTAGGAGCTCGTTTAAAGACGACAGCTCCACCGGATCCATTTGCTTGGAGTATTTGGATTCAACATGGAGGGGATTTTCGATGACCCGAGAAGTCATCGTCGGCTTAACGGCCGAACGGGCGGTCATGCTGAAGCCGCTCAGCCGGAGGGTTTGGCCTGGGGCCAGTGCTCCTACGGAGGTGACGTTGTCCTTGAGAACAAGGCGAGCCATCAATCCTATCTTTTGACGTCACAGCGGAACTCTCAATGAAAGCACCAATGTCGGTGTTAAAACCGACGGATCTCGGGTAGGGGGTCCCGAACTGTGCGTCTAAGGTCGATGGTAACAGGAGATAGGGGACACAATGTTTACCCAGGTTCAGGCCCTCTCTATGGAGATAATACCCTACTTCCTGCTTGATTGATCTTGATGAATATGAGTATTACAAGAGTTGATCTACCACGAGATCGTAATGGCTAATCCCTAAAAGTCTAGCCTGTCTGACTATGATTATGAGAATATATATCTACGGACCTAGCCCTCTGGTTTATATAGACACCGGAGGGATCTAGGGTTACATAAGGTCAGTTACAGAGATAGGAATCTTAGCTTGCCTTCCACGCCAAGGAGAGTCCCATCCGGACACGGATAGAGTCTTCGGTCTTCGTATCTTCACAGCCCATCAGTCTGGCCCATGTCTAATAGGTCGTACACCCGAGGACCCCTTAGTCCAGGACTCCCTCACCCCCCCCAAGCCCAATCCGAATTGGGAGGGGGCCGGGCCCCCTTTCCTTCCTCCCCTCTCTCCCTTCCTCCCCTCTCTCCCTTCCTTCCCCTCCTAATAGGACTAGGAAAGGGGGGAACCTACTCCTAGTAGGAGTAGGATTCCCCCCTTGGGGGCGCGCCCAAGGTGGCCGGCCGACCCCCTCCTCCACCCCTTTATATACGGGGGAGGGGGCACCCCATAGACACACAAGTTGATTGTTTAGCCGTGTGCGGTGTCCCCCATCCATAGAATTTCACCTCGGTCATATCATTGTAGTGCTTAGGCGAAGCCCTACGTCGGTAACTTCATCATCACCGTCATCACGCCGTCGTGCTGACGAAATTCTCCCTCGGCCTCAATTGGATCAAGAGTACGAGGGACGTCACCGAGATGAACGTGTGCAGGTCGCGGAGGTGCCGTGCATTCGGTACTTTTTCGGTTGGATCGCGAAGACATTCGACTACGTCAACCGCGTTTCATAACGCTTCCGCTTTCGATCTACAAGGGTACGTAGACATACTCCCCCCCTCTCGTTGCTATGCATCTCCCAGATAGATCTTGCGTGATCGTAGGAATTTTTTTGAAATACTGTGTTCCCCAACATGTGCTTCCCTCCTATGGCCCATAAGGCCCATTATTCCCCCGGGGGGTTCCGATACCCCCCCCCCTAGTACTCCGATATGTACCCGGTATGCCTTGAAACACTTCCAGTGTCCGAATACTATCGTCCTATATATGAATCTTTACCTCTCGGCCACTTCAAGACTCCTCATCATGTCCATGATCTCATCCGGGACTCCAAAAAACTTTCAGTCACCAAATCACATAACTCATATAATACAAAACCGTCATCGAAACGTTAAGCGTGCGGACCCTATGGGTTCGAGAACTATGTAGGCATGACCGAGACTCTTCTCCGGTCAATAACCAATAGCGAAACCTAGATGCTCATATTGGTTCCCACATATTCTATGAAGATCTTTATCAGTCGTACCGTAATGACAACATACGTTATTCCCTTTGTAATCAGTATGTTACTTTCCCGAGATTTGATCATCGGTATCTTCATACCTAGTTCAATCTCATTACCGGCAAGTATCTTTACTCGTTCCTTAATGCATCATCCCGCAACTAACTCATCAGTCACATTGCTTGCGAGGTTTATCATGATGTGCATTACCGAGAGGGCCCAGAGATACCTCTCCGATACTTGGAGTGACAAATCCTAATATTGATCTATGCCAACCCAACAAACACCTTCGAAGATACCTGTAGAGCATATTTATAATCACCCAGTTACGTTGTCACGTTTGATAGCACACAAGGTATTCCTCTGGTATCCAGTTGCATAATATCATAGTCAAAGGAATATGTATATGACATGCAGAAAGCAATAGCAATAAAACTTAACGATCATTATGCTAAGCTAACGGATGGGTCTTGTCCATCACACCTTTCTCCTAATGATGTGATCCCGTTCATCAAATGACAACACATGTCCATGGTTAGGAAACTTAACTATCTTTGATTAACGAGCTAGTCTAGTAGAGGCTTACTAGGGACACGGTGTTTTGTCCATGTATCCACACATGTATCAAGTTTCCGGTTAATACAATTCTAGCATGAATAATAAACATTTATCATGATATAAGGAAATATAAATAACAACTTTATTATTGCCTCTAGGGCATATTTCCTTTAGGTTGATGTAGTCGAACTTTCTTCGCGATCCAACCGATCTGGTACCGAACGTACGACACCTCCGCGTTCAGCACACATTCAGCTCGGTGACGTCCCTCGCCTTCTTGATCCAGCAAGACGTCGAGGTAGTATATGAGTTCTGTCAGCACGACGGCGTGGTGACAGTGATGGTGAAGTGATCTCCGCAGGGCTTCATCTAAGCACTACGAAAATATGACCAGGGTTATAAACGGTGGAGGGGGCGCCGCACATGGCTAGGCAATTGTCTAGGGTGTGCTAGGCGCCCCCCCCCCCTCCCACATATATATAGGTGGGAGAGGGAGGGAAGAGGCCAGGGCGCGCCCTAGGGCTAGTCGTCGGCCCCCTAGGGGCCCTGCCTTGCCCTGCACCCCTTGCTATGTTTCTCCAAGGGGGAAGGAAAGAGGGGGGAGAGGGAAGGAAGTGGGAATCCTAGTCACGACTTTCCTTTCCCTTCTCCCCTTTCCTTCTCCTTAGGCCGGCCCATATGGGGCACGCACCAGCCCCTTGTGGCTGGTGTGTTTCCCCTCTTGGACCATAAGGCCCATATCTTTTGTCGAGGGTGCCCGGAACCCCTTCCGGTGACCCGATAAGTGCCCGGTACCCCCCGAAACACTTTCGGTGTCCGAATACTATCATCCTATATATAAATATTTATCACTCGACCATTTCTAGACTCCTCGTCATGTCCTTGATCTCATCCGGGACTCCAAACAACATTCGGTCACGAAATCACATAACTCATATAATACTATATCGTCAACGAACGTTAAGCGTGCGGACCCTACGGGTTCGAGAACTATGTAGACATGACCGAGACACCTATTCGGTCAATAACCAATAGCGAAACCTGGATGCTCATATTGGCTCCTACATATTCTACGAAGATCTTTATCGGTCGAACCATTATGACAACATACGTAATTCCCTTTGTCCATCGGTATGTTACTTGCCCGAGATTCGATCGTCGGTATCTTCATACCTAGTTCAATCTCATTACCGGCAAGTCTCTTTACTCGTTCCGTAATACATCACCTCGTGACCAACTCCTTAGTCGTTTGCTTGCAAGCTTATGACGTGTATTACCGAGAGGGCCCAAAGATACCTCTCCGATATTTGGAGTGACAAATCATAATCTCGATCTATGCCAACTCAACAAACACCTTCGCAGATACCTGTAGAGCATCTTTATGATTACCCAGTTACGTTGTGACATTTGATAGCACACAAGGTATTCCTGTGTTATTCGGGAGTTGCATAATCTCATAGTCGAAGGAATATGTATTTAACGTGAAGAAAGCTATAGCAATAAAACTGAACGATCAATATGATAAGCTAATGGGTGGGTCTTGGCCATCACATCATTCTCCCAATGATGTGATTCCGTTATCAAATTACAACACATGTCTATGGTTAGGAAACCTTAACCATCTTTGATCAATGAGCTAGTCTTGTAGAAGCTCACTAGGGACACGGTATTTGTTTATGTATTCCCACATGTATTAATGTTTCCAATCAATAAAATTCTAGCATGAATAATAAACCTTTATCATGAATAAGGAAATGTAAAATAACAACTTTATTATTGCCTCTAGGGCATATTTCCTTCACCCATGACGTATACAGGGAAGATTCCACAAGACTTAACACATAAGACGAGGACTCTTCTAACCCCTAGGCCTTCGGTGCATTATATAAATCGAGGCTAGGCTAGTAAATATATAGAGGATCTCATATTCATTACAAGAATCTCATGGTAGATACATGTACTATGTACTATACTCCATATCAATACAATTAAAAGCAGGACAGAGGGCATTATCTCCTCGAGAGAGCCCGAACCTGGGTAAATTCATGTTTCCATGTTACCACTCCAAGATGCCTAGCTTAGGAGTTAGGACCCTTACCTCGAGATATGCCGTATTTAGCACTGACACCTAGCCTTGTGGCAGTAGGGCCTACCGACTCCCACTGTGGCTGCAGGTGCCAAGTGTTGCTTGGCACGCCTGCCGCCACGGCCCGATTGATCTCTTCTGTTAATTTTACACATGGGTGGTCTTTTTTGTCAATTCCGCTCGACAGGTGGTCCTTTTGGACAAAAATCTAGCTTTCTAGGCATAAATGATACGAGTACATGTGAATTCATCACGGCATGTTAATCTTTAAACCGTTTGAAACTTTTAAACAAATTGTACCCTCCTTAATCTATCGAACATCTAAGTTTTGTAGAAAGCTCGATCATGAGCCACCTTATCCTCTATCGTCCTCTCATCAGATGTTGGCTAAGTGGTATGCCATAAGATCAGACTTGTGAAACCAACAATCTATATTTGGGTTTACACATCTCCTTGTAGTTGTTTTTGTATGGGGATAACTCCATAATTGACATGGTTGACGCATTAATTTTCTTCTTTGCATCCATGCTGCATTTTTTGAATGCCATGGTTTCCTGCACGTGCTACTAAATTTAGACTGTGTAGCAACAGCAAAATGACTTTGGAGTTCATATGTCATATTGATATTTTGGTGAATATCCTATTATTGTGTTATGCTTACCAATGAGTTTTTCCATGTTGTTTTTCTTTATATGTTATAAGATGACATGCTCCTATATTTAATCCTCATCACATGTCCTTTCATTTCCAGTACTTCTCGGTTCACTACACAAAACAATACCTCCAGGAGTGCATCTAGTTAAATTTCGATCAACTTTGCGGACGGGGATGCTACCGCTGTCTCTCAATCTGACAAAATAGGGCGGCCATTACAACTAACTGGTTGGAGTTCTTAACATGCCTAAAGGAGACATATACGCCTTCACCTTCAGATGCAAGGCAAGACAAAAGAGCCTCTCTCTTACAGTCCACCACCTCTAAACATATCGTCATCGGCTGGCACTCTCACCTATATATAGAATTCAGCTACCGTGTTTCCCGCCTTCACTGCCTTTTGTTAAGTCTGTCCTAGCCTATGAGGAGCTGTGGTTCTACTTTTACATTGACAAGAAAACTTATGCCTTTTGCCTTTGACCTGTGGAAAGCAGACCTACATGGCATGTACCTGATAGTCAAGACCTGATCCACCGGGGGAGATGAAGATGCCTGGTAGGAAGAAAAAGCAAAGGACTAGAGAGTAACAAGAGAAGCCAAGGTGTGCCACTAAGGTTTCCAAGAGAGGGACAAAGGTTAGATGTAGCCTGTGCAAACTGGGCACCACAAGAAATCATGCACAACAAGAAATGGCATTGACACCTCTTAATGTATGTGACATTTGTGTGTATCAAACCTACTTATGTATGTGATTTTTGCGTGTATGAGACCTTGTATATGACTGTGAGATCTCTTTAAGACCTATTTATTTATTTGTTCATATGATGTCCAAATGGCACCAAAATCCTTCCAAAATTTTCACCCTAAAACAAAAGTTCAGAGGTTGTAACATGGACTTTTCTTGACTACACTACATGTAATGGATCCGATCTTCTGGACCTATGTGTATAGTCTATGAACCGTGGTCAAGCTGTGGAATTCCCAATTTGACACATTCTGTGTCAATTTGGCGGAGCTTCCTAGAGGCTAGCGAGAAGAAGCGCTCGGTGGGTAGGGCCCATTACAGAAGTTCAGCGTGGCTATTTCGGGCGGGTCATTTACCGGTTTTGGTTTCCAGCTGCTTTATTCTGGTTTTGGGATCCTTCTAAAAGATTCTTGAACCGGTTTTTCTTCCTCTTACTTTTCCGCTTTTATTTTTTTCCATTCAGTTTTCATTTTTTTTTATCTTTTTCTATTTTTCATTTCTTTCCTTTTAAATTTTATTTAATTTTTTATTTTTATTTTTCAAGTTTATATTCCCTTTTCAGTAGACGTTCAGAAATATAAAAATGTTTGCATTTTTTAAAATTTGTTCATTCTTCCTGTTTTCAATTTTTTAAAAAAAGTTTGTATTTACAAATTTGTTCATTCAAAAATGTCCCTATTTTCAAATTATTTCCTAAAATTTCAAATTAGATTTTCAAATTATGTTTGCTTCATTTAAAAATGTTCGAAAATCCAGAATTGAACAAATATTTAGATTTTGTTAAAAAAATAGAAGAAATTGATGAATATTAAAATTGTGCACATATTTCAAAAAAAATTATATAAAAATGTTCCAGTTTTCATATTTTGTTTAGAAATGCGAAAAAATAGAATTTCAAAAATTGTTTGCTTCATTTAGGGAAACTTTGGAAAAAAATCATATTTCAGAACATGTTCTCATTATTAAATTTTGTTCACAAATTGAAATTCTTGTTTGAAAAATATCTTTGTAATTTCGAAAAATGTTCGCATTTTCATTTTTTTCATGTTTTCAAAAAAAACGTTCGTAATTTCGATAAATGTTCTGATTTTCAATTTGGTTCCTATTTTTTCAAAGTAATGTTTTGAGATTCCGAAAATTGTTCCCGTTTTCACAAAATGTCCGAGTTTTTAAAATTTTGTTAACAAATTTGTAAATGCTCGCGTTTCAAAGAATTGTTCACTTTTCTAAAAATATGTTGAAATCTTCAAATTTTGTTCGCAAATGACTAAAAATGTTTGGAACTTACAATTTTGTTCATTCTTTTAAAAAAATGTTTGGGATTTCAAAGTTTATTATAAAAGAATCAAGATTCAAGAAAGTGCTCGATTTTTTTGAAAAAAATTGTTCCAAAGTAAAAGAACCACCTTCACAAATTTCGTTCTTGTTTTTCGAAAGTGTTCACATCTTTCTCAAAATCTGTTTGAAGTTCCAAATTTTGTTCCTTTTCATAAAAACTATTTTGGAATTTCAAAAAAAATCACATTTCTTCAAAAATTCTTTCATGTCTTCGGAAATGTGTTCAAATTTTCAAAAATATATATGCTACCGTACACGTACAGATAATAACATGCAACAGGGAATATCACGCAACAATCAGTTCTTAAATAAGTTCGTGATGCGATTTTGTTCATATGTACTCCCTCCGTTCCAAAATAGATGACTCAATTTTATACTAACTTAGTACAAAATTAGTACAAAGTTGCGTCACCTATATTCGAACGGAGGGAGTAGCCATTAGCTCTGGTGGTTAGCAGCGCCCGTGGAGCAGAGCAAGGTCACGGGTTCGATTCCTAATTGCGTCGAGGTTATTTGCCGCAAAATGCGGCACGTAGGAGCTCCCCCAAGCTGTAACTAGTCAAAAGGATCAAACTATGGCAAGCGAGACGTTGAACCTTTAGTTTCTTCAGCTCTTATATCATACTAAAAAAAAGGCTAAGAAAGAAACAAGAAGACACGTGTGGCGAATGCAAGTTCATACCACCTTATCTTCTCTGTAAACAAAAAGAAACTGTAGCAACACACGTACAGTAACAAGTGCTTTAGCAAATTCAGGCAAGAGCCGCATCTATATCCGATGGCAAGGAAATGCAAGTTCATACCACCTTATGTTTTCCGTAAACAAAACAAAAAAACTGTAGTAGCCTCAGTCGATTGCGAGGAAACATGAGGTAGGCGATTTTGTGACTGTCGTCGGATCATATCGCACGGGAAGATCATGAACGGTCTTCACCACTCTTCTGGATGGTCTGCTCCGCTGTCTTTTGCCCCGCGGCCACTGATGAAAGACAAAATATAGTTAGAAACCCCTCAGGAAGAAAAGCAGGTACATAAAAGTATAGAAATGTATATATCGCAGACTGAATACACGCATCTTTTGATGGTTCAGATAACACAAAACTATTTCAATGCCTTCGACATAACAGGATGATGGTTTTGTAACTAGTATTTCATTGCCAAACCGACCGATGCCTATCCAAAATATAACGAGAAGCCTAGGAACAAGCCTACGAACATGATCGAGCATTCCGGGTTAAAGCATGATGCATGAATTGCAAAACAGCCCAAAAGATGAACATGATTGAACTCACCTAAAACGAAATACTCCTCTGAGCAAACCCATCGATCTGCCGGAGAATGTGGCGAAGACTCCTGACCGCTATCTTCTGGTGCGCCCGGACCGAAGCGACCCACGCCTGCATCTCCTGGAGAGTGCATAGGCGGCTGTGCGAGGACTTCCGCGCGAGCCGCATCTCCTCGTCGAAGAACTCGACGGTGCGGCGGGCGCCCCTCATCTTCCCTGCGAGGCCGGCGGCGCGCCCCCGAAGCGCCGTGCAGGTGGTGTGCTCGAGCGCCTGCTCGGTTTCCTCAACGGTGACGAGGACTCCATGGGGATCGATCGTACCGGTGTCGCCTGGGTAGAGCATGAAGCTGTAAGCGAGACGGTACCCATCTCGCTCCGGGCCTCCCTGGACGGCGTGGCCACCACGGACCAGCGCTCCGAGACCGTGCCCGCGCCAGCCTCCGCGCCCGCCTCCGACGACGCGGCCTCCGCGGCCGACTCCGAGACCGGGCGCGTGCGCGTGCGGGACTCCTCGCCCGCGGCCGCCTCCGTGGGTGACCTCGATGGTCGTGTTCACCCCAGAAATCCGCTGCAGGAGCGACGCGAAAGCCGCCCTGGCGTCGTCGACGGGAAACCGAAGGTCCGCTGCAGCCTCGAGCGGGGCGAAGTTGGTGACGTACCAGTCGTAGTCGCTCTTCTGGGCAGCGAGAAGGCGGCGCATCTCCCAGGCGGCGTGGACAGAGTCCGCCGCCAGCACGCGGACCCTGAAGTGACGCCGGTGTGGGTGCGCGTAGACGACGGCGTCCGTCGCCCGCAGGGACGTTAGTGGGTGGCCGGCCGCGGGGTCGTGGGCGTGGCGGGGAGGAGCGGGGCCGTGGGCGTGGCGGGGAGGAGCGCGACCGCGCGGACGCCTTGCCATGGCGGGGGGCGGGGGTGAGCTTGCGGTGGAAGGGCGGCGTGCAGTTGGGTGGGCAGGAGCGAGCTCGCGGTGGGAGGGGGTGTGGGAGGGCGAGAGGCGTGGATGGCAGGCTCGAGCGGGAGTACAGGGTGGGCGGGGTCGGGCCGTTATGCCGGCGGTTATATAGGGCGGGAGCGGGGCGTGGAAGCGGGGCGTGGGAGCGGGGCGTGGCGGCGAAAATGCTCATACGCGGCCGCGCGTTGCAACGCTCGACCACATGGCATCGCGCGTTCGTGGCATCGCGCGCACGACACTGTCGGAAAGGGCGCAGGGCCCACCCACATGTCCAGACCATCCACAAAACTCTGCCCCGTAATTTCAATGGTGGGGCCTAGTGTCTCCTTCCATATATAAAACTCTGCCCCGTGATTTCAACCGGTGGGGGGCCCGCTATGCCTGATTAATTAGCATCACCCTGATTTCTTTACAAGGAAACTTGAGTTCCGAACACGCTGTCGGAAATCGATCGTTACTAATTAACGATGGTCATCTCTTCTCATCCAGATATAAAACGTTCTTCTCTTCGCGGGCCCCACCAAAGGGGCAGTTCATCAACTCTTTTTTTTTCTCCAAAAGCCACCTCATCCAAATTACTTACTTCTTTTTCTTTTTGAGCTCAAATTACCTGCACCTACACCTGTGCATCAGGCTGGTCATAGTGGGAGTAACATAGATAGTAAGAGCAATTACACTAGTATATTTCTAGTGAGTTGCATGAGAGAGAAGGGAAGCGAACGGTAGATTAACAGTCGGCTATAGCACGGGCTCCAAAAAACATTGTTAGAATGGAACGTGGGTCATGTATTAATAAAGTAGTACTCTTAGCAAATATGTACTATACGTGTTGACTCTTAAGTCAGACTATATGTGACGTGGCAGCTTCATATAGCCGGTAATTGTCTATACTATTAACCATGCTCTAGCATAGATGCCACATAAACGAAAAAGCTGATGTGGGAAATAATTAATGAGATAGACAAATAAAGTAAGATAATATATTACCATCACATAGCGTTTCCCAACACAAAATGACTACCGGCCCGCGCGCCGTTGGTTCTTGGCCGGGTACTCTTTTATGTCCGGTCGTTATCGTTCGTGTTGCGGCGTTTTGTTACTCTGCCGTGTGGCTTTATCTATAAAGTCGGACTTATGCCTTTTCTTTAAAAACAATGACTCTACAAATTAATAAATGAAGATGTTTATGTATCACACCTACGACAATACCTACTATGAGCATGGTTAATAGTACAGCCAACTGATGGCTATATGAGATTGCCATGTCATCTATAGCCAATCTTGTAGTCACCAAGTACAATAGTAAGATATAAAGATGTACTACTTCATAATTAATAAATGGACCACCTCTCGCTCTCACATAGTGCCTAGGAGCGCGTGCTTTACCTGGCTCTTATTCTGTAGTCGGCTCCTCTTCTCTCCCTTCCATGTCAGAAGAATAATAATATTTTAACCCTTACAGTTTGCTTACATAAGCTTATTGTACTTGCTCTAACATACCACTATTGATTGTTACTAGTCTAAATTACTCCCCACTATTGACTAGCCTCATGTAAGGAGGAGATTCATATTAAATTTACCTGTGGGCTAGCATAGTTTTTGATGAAAACTGAGTTTTAAAAAAAGTGTTACTCTAGTCTCGAACACAAATGCACCCATGTGAACAAGAACGAAAAACCAGGGACATCTGGTGTACTTGATCGACAAATTTTCGAATTATTTTAATTCTATTAAATATTGTTCTTTGTGTTTTATTGTTCATGTGAGTGTATTTGAGGTCGATTGCAAAAAATTCATGTTCATTTGTTTCTTACGAATGTAGCCCAGATTTTATTTTGAAATATGAACTGTAGAACATGATTTTCGACTCTTCATGTTTCCGTCTAACTGTCCATATATTCATGCTTGGTCCTTTGATGGTTTTGATAATATTCTTTGAGCAATAATTCAACAGAGGATATGGTTCTGCTCTGACCGAATTCCATAGGATCCGCCGGAGACAAACCTTCACACACCCTTCGACAACGCTAGAAGCATCATCGGGATGGGTCTAGCTGGAATCTTAATCCATCTACAAGTAGTCGCCGTCGCCTCGTCTTCCTGAACAAGACACAAACCATACCAAAACTTAAAAAAAAACACATAAAAATGAAGCTATCCCGCTGGGAAGGACCAAAATCTACTGCGCCTTCATGACCCTAAGGCCATGGGCGAAATTTTTTGTTTGATTGAGCCATCATGTAATCTTGTTTGCCAGATGATTGTTTTGAGCTTGGTTCTTCTTTATTTTACCTTTTTAGGGGCTTTCTTTTACCTTTTTGTAAGACTATTTAGCTACTGGAAACTTTTTAAAAATAAAAATAGTTGCGTACATCTATGTGGGCACATTAGTAGAAAACATGGCATCAGTCCCACTTTCAGAGGGCCTTTAGTCCTGGTTCTGCAACCAGGACTAAACGATCGGAACTAATGCCCACAACTTTTAACCCCGGTTGTATTACGAACCGGGACTAAAGAAGCTCCACGTGACCGCTGTGGGGCACTCAGGCAAGAGGACCTTTAGTCCCGGTTTGTAACATCGACCGAGACTAAAAAGGCAGACACGCGTCAGCAACTACAGGCCCTGGGCTTTTTGTTTTTTTTAAGGAGGGGTTTTCATATTATGGTTTCCCCTTTTATTTTTGTATTTACCCTTCAATTATTTTAAATTTAGGGTTTAATTTTTATTTAATGTCTTCCATTCAACTCGACGCTAGCTACTACATATAGCAATGAAAGAACCATTACATAAGATCGTCATGAACATATATAGAGAGAAGTGACCTCTCTTTCTCCGTACTTGGTCGAACAATAAGTTTTCGTATATCTATCCGACGCTACTACATATATCTATACTCCTATATGGTATACCAATAGCAAGTTATATAGATCTTTCTAATCAGACGGCTCAAATTTGATGGCTTGTGTTACAGGTCTATGTGGCTGTATATGAACCGTTGGATATGTCAATCTGACGGCATGCATTGCAGGGATTCGCTGCCCCTTTCCCTATGCTGCCAGCCTGCAACTGTCAGTTGTAGTAGTAGTTTCCAGAATGTACACGTGATTCTCCCTCCTTTCTTTGTAGCATGTCACTGTTGAGAAATTTCCAGCACTCACGTGATACATGCTGCAATAGAGTATAGTAGGACTAGGAGTACTAGCACTAGCCATCATGATGAGAGAGAGAAAGCATTTGATGGTGCAGCCTGGGTATAGGCGCATGAGCCGAAACCAATTGTTTTATAAGTCTCGGTATAAATGCAAACAAAGTAAAAATGTAATATTCCCTCCGTTCGGAAAAACTTATCCCTCAAATGGATTTATCTAGCATCAAGTTAGTGCTAGATACATCCGTTTAAGGAACAAGTTTGGGACAAGTTTTTTCGGGCGGAGGGAGTATATGTTACAGCTAATAGCTTTTACTTTCCTTTATAAATTTGTTTGACAAATATCATTACCATTGTTTTTCTTACCAATAAATTATGTGAAATTTCATATCAACAAAACAGACATAACTAATATTTATATTATTATTTTATTTATAACGATAAATAACTTGGAAATAGCACTCTTTCCATTGCTCAATCTAATACGTATTAAAATTTATTAGGACAAATGTTTAAGGATGAAGTGGGTATGCTTTTTCTCATGGTATTCTAAATTGTATAAATTTAGTATTACACAGAAGCATGATTAAATTGTTTATAATTTAATAATTAATGATTAATTAGCTGATGAGTTGTGTGACTCCACCTATGGTAGTTCAAACTATGACGGTACTATTCAAAATAACCCATATTTTTTTGCATGTATCTGTGTTAATATATAACTATCTCTACACGTGCATGGCACGTGCGATTTACTAGTACAATATAACATCTCTTAATATCCCTAACATCTTCCAAAATCGCATTGCAATTCCCGATTGTATTTTCCGTCTTCGGGTATGACGTGCTCAACAAAGAATCCCGCCAATTCCTCTTGAATTGCTCTTATGCGATCATTTGGTAGGAGTTCGTTTCGCTTCTCCCAGATCTAATTTAAAGAAGGGGGTCAATATACATATATAAAAAAGGGGTAATAAAATAAAATTATGAATATTGTTTACGTACTTCAAATTGTCGTGAAGATCTGCCCCGCTCAGATGTCAAGTGGCGAATAAACTCGCAAACGTAGTATCCACATAAATTATCTCCGGATGCCTGCCACAAACACTTTACGAGAATAGAGTTTAATCAAAATGATAATCAAGCATGTAATGGTATTGAAACTAGAATCAATAAAAGATGCCCGAAACTAGCTAGTACTACTTACTTTGGGGTGTTTAAATCGCAGCTCTTTTTTCTCTAGACCCGGTACCTTGCTGGTAAACTTTTTTCAAACCTTGCCCAACAAAGAAAATGATTACTTAATACCAGAAAATGGACGAAAGTTGCCGATATGGTGCGATAATGATTGAACCTACTTTTGGAATGACTTATTAGGGAGTAATATCCTTCTAAAGGTCACTCCAATCTCCTTAGGTCGCGACAAGTGATATACTGCATGCGCTTCACTTGTCGCGACCTGTTAGTTTTTCTATTTTTTCGTAGATTCATTTATTTTAAAATGTTTTATCTCATAAACCATGCGTCCAAATCTTAAACCGTTTTCACCGTTTTTGAATTCCTTGCGTCGAGATCTTCAAAAATTAGATCTCATGTTGATAGATTTTGACAAACTTTTTTTTCATGAAAAAAGAGACAAAAAGTCCGAATCGAGAGCATGTTTTTCCCTTTTCGAAAGTCGTTTCTGAGAGGCACGGCTGTGCCTCTCGCGGAAGCAAAATCATACATCTGGCAGAAGCAAAATCATGCCTCTCACAGAAGGGGAAAAAAAAAGAGAAAACACGTTTTTTCGCGTAAAATTTTTGTTGATTTTTTTTGAAAAGTTAAGAAAGGCCGGTGAAAAACCGAAAAGCCTAAAACCCGGAAAAACCCATCTAAAAAGCCAAAACAAACGCATGCGGAAAAAAATCCGGAGGAAGCGCCCACCCAAATGATCGTTGCGAGGCTCCCGAAGGAGCGCTCCTCAATTAGTTGCTCTCCAAAAACATGTCAATTGCATTGCACCGACAAATTGTGGTCATCTAAATTTTACACCCAAATCATTGTGGTTTCTTGGTATTTGTTTTAAAAAGGCTCAACATGGCACCCGCCAGGTTCGGGTGCGGGTAATGGCCGCCCAAACCCATACCCATCTCATTATTTTTTGCCCATACCCGTACCCGTACCCGCACCTCGTGTTTCAAATTGTTCCCATACCCGTACCCGGTCGGGCGTAGGTAATACCCGTGGGTTAAAATACCCATCTCTATCACCTTACCCGATTCACATTTCATCATGTATTTTTCAATATCTACACATATGTACCCAACTTTTCAGCATGTATACTTCAACATTTCAGTACATATATACCACATTTTAGCATTTGAGCACATATAGATGATGATTTGTTGCGGGATGGAATAAAAAGAATTATATTAATTTTTAGAAATGGATAGCAATAAGTACGAAATAGATGGCACTAAACAATGTCCACTCATATACATGGGTGTTTAGCCTTTACGTGAACTTTTAGATAAACATTCACAGCTATTTTTTTCAATTACAGGACAAACAAGACAAACCCAATTTTCTCTAATTTTCTTTTATTGAAGGTACTTTTGCATCCCCTACTTCGAAATAATCAACCTAAGGAGACTATATAATACGATCAACAAAACTGTGAGTTCACAAAATAAGATTAACGCATTTAAACAAGATCATGCACATGCATAAGGGGAGAGGATTTTGGGTCGAGGTTAGCGGTTGCGTTATACAATGGCTAGGTTCATTTAGTGAATGACACATGGAGCCTACCGTTAGAAGAAATTAGTATATGGGTATGCGGGTACGCGGGTGCGTGGGTATGGGTATTGCATTCCCATACTCATACCCGGCTTACCCGATGGGTACAAATTTTTTCCATTTATGAACCCATGGGTATTTATTTGTCCCAAACCCTTACCCTAATAGGGCTTTTACCCGCCGGGTTCGCGGGTTGCGGGTACCCATTGCCATGTTGAAAAAAGGCCCATACTTGTCAACGCGCAACGTGGTCATGAACATGGTATACATACACGGGCACCTCTAACATGGTTCATCAAATCACCCCCAAATGTCTGGATCGTATAGTCCGAACATTTTTCATCGACGCCGGTCTGTCTGGACGTGTTCATGTTCGAAATCAAATTTGGGGGAGGCTTGCAGGCACGTAGACCTTCGACACCCTCAACCCATCCAAAAACCCCTCTTCATCCTCTCCCGACGCGTCTGCTTGCTCTTCACGCCGCATTCATACCGACACATAGCGCGGCGGGACAACAAGACGGCTTCGTACCGCATTCATGTCGGCTTCCCGGCCGTTCACCTACCCAGCATTAAAACTGACACGGTGAACGCGAAGAAAACTCCGGGCACCCGCATTAAAGTTGTCGCTCCGCTTGCCTAGGCACTTGCTATTTGAAGTTGGCCGGCCACGCCACAAACCCTACCCCTCTGAGCCTCATCTCCCTCCATTCGAGTCGTTAGCGCACCACCCTACCTCTCTGAGCCCCATCCTCCTAGGTCGACTGCCGTCACAATGGTCGATACTATTGTGAGTGGTGGAAGAGCATATCGCCGACACGCCGCCACAAAGTCGCCCCGAGGTGCACGCATAAACCCGATGCACGGCCCACATTTTGCCAGGACAACCTCTGAGCTCTCCAGGAGAAAGCTTGGAGGAGGATGCCACGGAGATGGAGGAGGTGGAGGAGGAGGAGGATGTGCCTGAGTCGGTGCAACAACTGCATGTAGTCGGGTTCACCCTGTTGTAGGCGAAGGAGCACCACAACAGGGTCATGGCGGAGGCGGAACACGAGGAGCAGGCGCCACCGGTCTCCGTGTTTTAGTTGATGTAGGAGGAGTAGCAGTACAATTTGCAGCTCCTCAAGGAGCACTGGCTGGCAGAGGAGCAGATAACTGGGGAGCTAGCATCCGAATATGCCACTGCAACCATGCTCGCGAAGGACCCGGGCATTGCCGACAAGCATCGGGCAATGTTTGATTCTATGCACAATACCCGCACCATCCGCCGCGAGTGGTGGCAGCTCCGTATGAACGAGGCGAAACACAATCGCCTTTTCGACAAGATTGGGGTGAAGAATGACGGCACGTTGGACCAACGCGTCCCCGATGCGAATGTCGATAGCTCCACATCGTTCGCATCGGCCCGCAAAGACGACAAGGTCAAACCATCAGACTTAATCATCAACCTCATCTCCACTGGCGACATTGACGGCTAAGCGGACTCTGGCGAAGAGTAGGACTACCTACAGCTGCCAACGTCCGGCAAAGAGTAGACTATGGTCCGGTCTTTTTGTTATGTAAAAGACATTTTGATTATTAATGACCAATTTTTATCTGTTGACTCGAGTTGGATGGTATTCGCCCTTGTCACCGTTTGCGGACACGTTGAACGTATGTGTGAATATTTGACGTGTCCATTTTAAAGATCTCTGCTTTGGAGTTGCCCTTACTCCGCATGAAAACTTTGTGTCCACGAAAACTAAAAGGAGAATTGCATGCTAAAATAAAACTTCAACGAGAATTTAACAGAGCTCGAATTTGCATGAGCTGTGAATTGTTGTATGCCTCGAACACACAGCCTGACTTGAGAAAAATATATCAAAGTGCTCAAAATAATCTAAGAAAATCCCGTCAAAAACTATCATTCCAATGAAAGAACTGTTAAAACTTCAGCACAAACAGAGCAGGAAAGGTGAATACTCTGTTTGCTGCACACCGTGGAAACACCGCCAGACTGCAAAAATACAGAGTGCTCGATTTTTTCTGAAGGGATTCCCATTTAATAAAGAATATTGCCCTGTGTGGACTGATCATGATTTCTAAGAACAGAGCAAGTTGCCGTACCTCTACACATCACATGATTCTAAATTTTTTTGAAACAATTCCTCATGAACAGAGTGTTAAATTTCCCGGACAAACAGTGTTAGAAACATGCATTTTCTGTTTTTGTATGCCCATGAATACACTGGGACGGAAAAATCTGGGAAAAGATTCCAAAAATCAAGCATTTTCATATGCTGTGGTATCTACCCCGGACAACACGTCCGGCCTCGAAAAAATAGGAAGTGATGAATCAAATCTGTATCAGTTCTTGAAAATACAACATCATTGTACAATGATTTACTTATACAGTTACACTCACGGGTTTCTCAGTACAGCCTGTTATTGGGGAATCCAGTTTTGTCTTTTGGCCAATTGGAACATGCTGTACAGGAGGTTCCCAAGAGCGAGACAATGGATTCATCCAGAAACCAGCGAGAAATTCAGAATGGTGATATGGAAAAGGCTGGAACTGAGCAAGTGCATTAGACAGATAAGCGGGCGACGGATTTTTCCTTTTTCCTAGGTGGGGTGGGGAGGCACCTTACAAAAGGATCAAAACTGTAGCTGCGCGTATAACTGGAAATCCCAACAAGTAGAGAACAAACATTATCAAACTTTTTAGCTGAGTATAATTGGAAATCCCAACAGGTGGAGAAAAAATATTGAGAATATGATTATCATCATGACCACATGAGGTTGAGGATGATGTCCTGAAGTGAAACCAAATCTGTTCATATCACAAGAAAAATAAGTTAAGCATTTTTCACCCCCTTCAAATGTAAGTACTGTAACAGGTGACATAGTCCACGCAATGCTAGAAGTATATATACCTTACAAAGATACTCTGTGATCAGTCCGCATAGTCCCCATCAATTTTGACCTCTAGCTTGCTTGTTGCGAACAATCTGCATTGTTCTGATAACTTGTCACTGCACTCGCGGATTACCAGTTCTTCTAGCGAAGGTGGGAGGCCCTCCTTCGAAAGCACTAGGTTGGGATTACAAGCTATGATCTTCAACGTCTTGAGGGAAGAAAGACCCCGCAGCCCCGCAGGAAGACCCACTAGATAGTAACAATATTCAAATTGCAGCTCTTGCAGGGACCTAAGGAGCAGAAGCACTCCCTCTTGCTCATCTGTTAGTCTCGTTGCACCCAAAAAACTAAGTGTTAGGCTTCGGAGGCTGCTGAGGCCCTTGCAGAATGTCGTGTTAAGGGGAGACAAGTCATTGACCTCGAGACTTTCCAGTGCAGGGAATAACTCAATTCCCTCAATTGGCTCATAACTCTCCAATGGTATTTTCAAATGCTTGAGGTTCACTAGGGATGGCAAGCCCTCTAGTGCGACAAGCGAATCACACAAATTTATTTCCAAGCGTTCCAGCGACGTGCAGGAGTGCAGCTGTAGTGATTCCAATCTTGAGTTCTTATCTAATACCAAAGACCTAAGGGTTCCAACCAATTGCATGCCCTCTAATCCGACGAGCTGATCACAACATATAATTTTCAAATCTTCCAACGCCGTACATGAATCCAGCTGTAGATATTCCAAATTTCCTTCAATTACTTCTAACTTTTTGAGGTGGGCGACATTACCCACAAAGCAGGGCCGCAGAGCTTTTCGGGAATAATGAGACCAATAAAGATGTTCAAGTGATTGTGGGAGGAGACATCTTCCATTCTCTTGGCCGTCTTCCTCAACCTCCTCCTTAGGAGATGTAAATCCAGCAAAGCCTTCCCTACTCCCGTCAAATATTAGACGAGGGCATTCACAAATTGATATCTTTCTGAGATTCAGCGGAATGTGTACGAGTCCGTCTACAGCTGAGCTTGGCCGTGTGTCATCCGCATATCCTGATGACGAAACCTTGAAAGATGAGAGAAAGTTTGATTGAACATTTCCTTCCTCTTCTGTCTTCAACTGTTTCAGCAGCGGGCAGTTGTATAATTGCAACTCCTTCAGGGTTGGCGAATGTCGCAGCATCAGAGATAACAACTTCCCCGTTATTGAACATCCTGTAATATGGAGACTTTCAAGAAATGGAGAGCAACATCATTTGTAGTTATCATGTCTTCATGGGTATGTTCTGGCATAACATCTTGTAGTTCATGGCAGTACTTCATGTGCAAACTCTTTAAAGAGATGAGCTGACTTAATCCTCTGAATGAAGTAGATGTTAGGTTTTCGAACCCAGATATCTTCAAGTACTTGATATCCTTAAGATTATAGAATGCCAAAATTTTATCATCCAATGCCATCTTCCCACCCTTTCCAGCAATTTCAAATGTTTTGGTGGAAGATCCCTCCATTGTCCTAATTGTTGAAACCTCATTAATTAATAGTTTAGAAAATATGGCTGAAGGCGGAAAGGGGCTCTGTACATGCAAATGAGGACAATCAGACACAATGAGCCTCCTCAAACTGGGCAACCATGACTTATGCTCAATTTCATGGTTATGACCTTTCTGAAACAGATCAAACACCTCAAGTGCAGGGCAATCATAGATCTCCAACACCTTTAAAATAGACTTCATATCCCCCATAGAAGTACAGGAGCATCTCTGTAAATCAGGCATTCCATCTATAACTAGCTCCTCCAATGATGGAACCAATACTTCTCTTACTCTCTCCATGTTGCTCAACTTCAACCTTCTAAGAAACCGAAGCATCCCTAAAGGTGGAAGTATTCTCCATTCTTCAGAGTCCTCTAGATCAACGATATAGAAAGCAACATCCAATACCTGAAGATGGAAAAACTTGCTCAAAACATGAGGCAAAGGCTTGTGCTCAGCATTATCATCCTCAAGTTTTAGATACCAAAGACGTGTAGGATTGACCAAGCTACACAAGATAGAATTAAAATCAGTAGACGTTCCAGACATTTGCAGTAGACGCAGATTATTTGTTTTTTGAAACACATCTTGGAATGCTTTGAAGAAAAAGAAGTCATATTTCCCAATTAACACCAATGTCCTCAACTTTCTCACTGATGCGACTATATTTTGTAAGAAAAATTCAAACATCTCACTATGAGGTATGTTCCCAGTCTGGTCATCCCTCCAATATATAGAATTGGTTACTATGGACAAGTAATGTACATTTGGAAAAATATCATTGCATTGCAAACCATCCAAAGTTGCACACTCAGTTCTTGAAACTAGTCTTGCAAAATCATGCATCAGGCCACACATAACATAGCAAGATAGACTTTGAACTAGTTCAAACAAGCCCAGGTTCACCAAGTCAGTCAGATAGCAGCGTCCAATTTCCTCCAAACTCTTACTTGAATGACCACGCTTCACAAATCCCTGTGAAATCCAAAGACGAACTAGCTCCTCAGCATTAAATCCATAATTGTAGGGGAATATAGAACAATATGAGCAGCATAGTTGTACATGGTAGGGCAGCTCATCATAGGAAAGCTTCAAAGAAGCCATGATGCCACCAGTGTGGTTAAGGGATTTCCAAGCTTCGGTCTTGAGAATGTTACTCCAATGATCCACAGTAAGATGATTTTTTAGTAGTGCGCCTACAGTTTGTGATGCTAATGGGTTTCCGATTAACTTCTGTGCTATTTTCTGCCCTAAGTCACTTAGACTTGCTTGCTCTTCGTAATTCTCATCACCAAATGCACATGCTTTAAAAAATAGCCAGAAATCATCACTTTTCAAACCATCTAAGTTAATTGCTCCAATTGTACCTCTCGTTTGGGCAATAGACGGTTTTCTAGTTGTCATAATAATCATATTGCCATTTGCACTACCAGAATTGAAAGGAGCCAACAATTTGTTCCATCGGCCATCATCCATGTCTTCCCAGACATCATCCAAAACAAGTAGAACCCTCTTTGATTTAATATGACCCTCCAAGACCTCCTGAAGCTTGGTAAAACTGCATATGCCATCACAAGTTTCTTGGGAGACGCAATCTAACATCTCTCTTGTTAGTCTCATTTCATCAAAGTCTTTAGACACCCAAATCCATATCTTATGATCAAATTGACTTTCCAAAGCTAGATCATTGTATACAAGCTGAGCGAGAGCTGTCTTCCCAACTCCTCCGATGCCTACAATAGGCAGAATAGTGACACCAGCAGTTGATTTGTGTTCTTTTATCAACGTTCTGATGGATCCCCTCTCTTGAGATCTCCCATACACTTTTCCTTGAACGAGACTTGATGTTCTTCGGCGTGGATCTGAGATTGTACGCTGAAAGTGATTTGAACTTGCAACACCAGACTCTGACCCAAGTATCTTGAGAAGCCATGTGATAGCGTCTCGCTTGCCTTGCAGCTGACTAGTGATGTCTTGTATCCTTTCGGAAAATGCCTCCTTGTTCCACCCGTTTAGGTCACCTGCGGCAATGTGCGTTGACTCCTGACCAGTTCTCATCCTTTTCCTGCTGGACGAATTACCAGCTGCAACGGGCCTAGGAATTGTAGTAGCATCAGCGGTGCTGCGATGAGAAATAGATCATGGATTAGTAGATGCATCTGTATTAAAAAAAAGACTCGCAAAAGTGTGCCGGTGCAATGCAGAAAAATAATCTAGGTACCGTGAAGAAGGGTCAGTTGCTCCACGTTTGTGGTTACAAGCTTTGCTCTTGAGATGATTGCGCAAAACTGATGTCCCTTTTTTGGTTTCACACATAAGCTCTGTTTGACAGTGCTTACATCTTGCTCTAGTAGGCCCTCTGTTTTGTTCAAGAAATGCTATGATTTCAAATTGATTCCATACCTGGGACCGTAACCTGCTACTCTGTACATTGTCAGCATTTTGTCTAGAAATCTCAACTTGCTGCGCTCCATCCGTTTCCAGCATTGTCTCTAAAGTAGAAGAAAAATGGATTGGAACTGCCAATTAGCAAGCAATTCAGCAGTACGTAGTAGGATCTAAATTCATCACCGAAATTAATTACCAGGTTGGAGCTCCTGCTGCAGCCTGTAGCAGTCCAACTCGTCGACCACATCGTCGGCGTCATAGAGCAGCTCCTTGACGGCTGCGAGAGATCGGGCCAGCGGCTTGTTCCCGGCTGCCCTTCCGTGCACAGCAGAAACCACCATCTCCACTGCCTCCACCTCGGACTTGAGCTGCCCGATGTCGTTGCCGAGACCAGCTTGCCGGATCCATGACTCCAGCTTGCCGCCGGCTGAGAGATTTGCAAGGATGGTGTCGGCAAGCCACCCAATCGCAGGCTCCAGGGCCGCGTCTTCCACCGCCTCCATTAGGAGATCCCGCGGAACGGCGGTAGCAGCAGATGCAGAGGGCAGCAGCTGGATGCGGAGTTCGATTTGGTAGCTCAGAGAGGGGATGAGATGCAGCGGCAGTGAATGAGATTGAGGAAAGCGATGAAACGACAGGGCTCCAGACTTGAGAGACGTTCAGATTGCTACTCGTGTCGTATTTCCTTCTTTTAAGGTATATACTCGCATCGTATTCCTATTTTGCCCCTCTCACATGGGCTGTCCTCTCAACGACCTCCCTCGTTCCCTTGCCTAAAAAAAAAACCTCCCTCGTTCCCGGGAAAGCACAAATTTTTGGGTAAGATCGCTAATTAGAGACTACTCTTCATCTCCTGAATCGTGTATTACGAACCATTTTCATCATTAGATTTTTTGTTGACATCTTCAACGCTACATCAAACCATGTTAATAGAATTCGATGAACTTTCTTTTGTGGAAAAAACCAAAAATAGAAAAACAGTTCCCGTGTTAATAGAATTTTTGTTTTCCACTTTTTTCTAGGAAGCATGCCTACGCGTTTTCACTCCTTGGAAATCATAATCGTGCTTCTCGTGAAAACACAAGTTGTGCTTTTTCCTTTTTTTGAAAGCAAAGTTGTGTTTGTCCTACAACCATGCTTCTCGTGAAAGCATGAACTATACTTCTCACGAAAGCACAACTGTGCTTTGTGCTTCTCGCGAAAAATCATTACTTTCTGAAAGAAAAAACAATAAAGATTTTCCACCAAAACCTAGGGAAACCTAGCAAAAGCCAAAAAAATCAAACAAAACTCGAAAATGTTGCAAAAAAATAAAATTCAAAGATGCACCAGCACACAACACGGGCCGATGTTTGGGTGCATCAAGTGGCGCTCTCTAGGCCACAAAAAGTGACAGCTGGGTTCCCCAAAAAGGGAACCCTCTAATTAGTCGGTCCCACTATTGGGCACTAATGTGTGCCGATCGTAACGAGCACGACAACACGCATCACTCACGTCCCACTTATATGGGCAACAACCAGCAAGTGGAGAAGGCGCTAGCGAGTGAGGGCACACCAGCCATACACAATTTTCTGATATTTTTCACTTTGCTTTTCTAATATTTTAGTCGGCTTAATTTCAATTTTTAGATATCCATGAATACGGTTTTTTTTCATGTTCAAAACCTCATGACGTTAAAAAATGTTTGTAAATTTGGAAAAACATCAAAAATTTGAAAATTGTGTTCACAAACTGGGAAAATGTTTGTAATTTCTAAAATATTCAAGAATTTCGAAAAAATAATGAATTCAAAATTTATTAGGGAATTAAATGTTTCGATTTTTTTTGAATTTTAAACAACTTTTTAGAGCATTCACAAATTTTTCCATAAATTTAACATTATTCAGAATTTCTTTACATAAAAAATCATGAATTCATAAAATGTTGTAGAATTAAAACAATGTTCATGAATATTAATATTTTTGCATAAATTAAGAAAATGTTCTTAATTGTAGAAAAATATTCATTAATTTTAAAAATGTTCATAAATTCAGAAAATCATATTGTTTTAGAAAAGTAGTCGCAAATTTAATAAATTGTTCACAGATTTAAAAGGCTGTTCATAAATTAGAAAGATATTTGTGGAAAGTTAAAGAGTTTAAGGATTTCAAAAATATTTAAAAGTATTTGTGAATTTAAAATATCCACGGATTATTAAATAATGTCACAAAAAGGAAAATAAAAATAGATGGAAAAATCATGAAAAGATCGTTCTGAACCCTTCCCGAAACCGCATGGAAAGTTTTAGAAGCTTTTGTAAACTGGCCCGAATCCTCCTCGAATCAGGGCATGTACAATGATGGCATATGGATACATATGCCTCATGACAAAAAATAATTTGAGGCACCTATATTTATTTTTTCTCCCCAATGCAATCTACCACTAGTGGGCCTCATTAAGAAATAAAAAATAAAAACTCTATTACACATGCATCTCTACTTTTTACTCCAACCTTTTCAGCTTTTGTCACCGGACCACACTTTTTCTCTTGAAGCACCCGCCTTCTAAAAAAGATTCCGCTTCCCTATCCGAACCTACTTTACGTCATACCCGATCTTACATGGCATGCGAGGCATCACCTTGAGGCTATGCATTGTACATGCCCTCAGACTGCCTCCTCTTGTGAGCCCGCGAAGAGATGGCGCCAGTGAGCGAGTTCTATCGACACAAGTGCTATATCTAGCATTAAGCGAGTGCTCCTTTCGTCTGGCTAAAGCTTTTCGGCCGCGCTGTAGTGAATAGGCCGGGCCAAGTTCTATCTGTTTTTTCGTTTGCTTATTCATTCGACATGCTCGGTTGGTTGGTCGTTTTCGTGTTTTTATTTTTTTTCTTATCGTTTTCTTTATTATTTCTTGGTTTCTTCACTTTTATTTTTTTCTGTTTTCTTTGATTTTTCATCGGTTTTCTTACTTTTTCGTTTTTTTCTATTTTTGTTTCTTTACTTGGTTTTCTTTGTTTTTTTTCTTTGCTTTCTTTGGTTTTTATTTATTTATTCCTTGGTTTTCATCTGTTTTCTTTTTTTATTCTTTTTGCATTTATTACTTTATTTTTTTAATTTTTTCCTTTGGTTTATTCTATTTTTTTCATTAATTGTTGCTTTTCTAGGTTTCTTCTGGTTTCATTATACAATTTTTGTACATGTCAACAACATTTTTCGAATACACGTTTAACATTCTTTCAATACAAGTGTAACATTTTTTATGTATGGTTAACTTTTTTTTTCTAATACGCATTTTTACATTTTAAAATATAAGATATAGATATAAATATAGATATAGATGTTTGCACATGGAAATACAAAATATAGGAAGTTAAATTAACAGGATTAATTAGCTCATTACTCTTAAGCGTCATCAAGTTATTTCACATCGATTGAGAACTACGTCGGAAACAATAACTAGAGACCGAAGCACACACTAGATTGCATCATAATGAATAACCAAAGCCGGGCGGAGGGTGATGAGGTACAATTCCATGCCAGTCGGTGCAAGGAGAATGGGTGAGGGCTCCTGCGACTCGCCCGGCTTCGTCCGGGGGCGCGGCCGCAGCTCACTCCTCGCCGTCCTCCTCAAGCCCGGCAGTCGTCCCCAGCCACCTCCACGCCGCTGTGGTTGCTGGCTCCTGCCTTGGAGGTAACCCTACCCTGCTCTCTGTTGGTAGTTCGTTTCATGCTCGTCCCTGTGCCTCCGTTCCGCGTCCTGGAATTGCTTTTCGTCAGCGTGTGCTGGCCTATTTCCTCTCCTTAGTCCCCCACGATTTGGTGGCCTTCCCTGAGCTTGGCCCTCCCGGCATCCTGTGGGTCGTCGCTCCCTTCCCGTCGAAGTGCTTTTCAGCTGGCGGGTGGCGAGTCTTCTCTCCTACTTCTTCTGTTCCCCGGATGAACAGCTAGTCGTCTCACCAGATCGAGCCTTGGTTTTCTCGGTTGAGGTCACGAGCCCCGTCGTCACCGAGTTTCTCGTCGCCGTTGGCCCTGGGCTCATGCCCGCCATTAACCTTGCTCTGTTCAGCTCGAGTGGTGGGGCCTACGCTGCTGCGGCCAAGGCTCGGGCTCGCCCCGTGTGCGTTGCTGCCCGTTGCCACCAACCAGGTGTTACTGCGGGAGCGTCTAGGGCTAGGCGCCGTAGCCTTTTAGGAATTTCGTGCCCCATCCCTTTAGATGTTAATTCCCTCAGTTTGCTCCCCCTGCCGCGGGCTAACGTTTCGCTCGCTGATTCGTCGAGAACCCCCGAGCGATCTCCAGCCCATCCTGCACCCGATCTCCCGGCGAGTTTGGTCGCGTCCCCGTGCGACAACTCGGTTGTCGGTAGCGGTTGTCTGCCGCACATTGACTGCGCGGGAGATGATGGCCCCGCGACGGCTCTCATCTGCGTTTACTTCCCGGGCTGCTGCAGGGAAAAGCCCCTACCGGGACGCTCTCCCCGATTCGTATCCATAAACCTCCCCAGCGCCCTCTCATCCCCCCTCTTGCTCTCTGGTTGCTTCCGCTGCCTCTCCATCCTCCATTACGTCAGAGACTGCCGCGACCCCGTCCGTGGCCGACGTTGTCGTGTCTCAGGGCACCGTGCCAGCTCGCCGCGTTGTGCCATGGCATCCCCCCGCAAGCTTTCGTCCTCCCATGTCGCCAACGCCTCTCTTTCCAGGCCCGTGACCGCTCCCACTCCCCCGCCTCCACCCCTGCCGCCACCCGCCCGTCGTCCGGCCACCCCATACCCCTTTGCGCGTCCCCGCGTGGCCAGGCCCCCAGATGTCGTGCCCCTGCTCGGGGGGTTCGAGACTGGGGGACCAAGCTCGCCGGCTGCGGCGTCTCCGGAGGAGTGCAGGGAGCCACGGTTTCGTGACATCTCCACCTCCGCTGTGGTGTCTTCTCCACCGCCGTCCCCGGTCCCTTCCTCTCCGGTGACCAGCCACCCGGAGCCGGTGGTTGCCGCTCCGCCTCCGCCTCGCGCCTTAGGGCAGGGGCAAGTTGCTCCTCGACTGGCTCCCGGGGGAGAGGGGGGGCAGGGTCTGGCAGCGCCCCAATGTCAATCATGGGCTCGTCGGCGGTCTCGGAGTCGTCTCGGTCCTCGGGACGCTCCATTGCAGCTGAGTCCTGCCGTCCTGACTCGGTTGAGGTGTTCATGCCAGAGGGCGACTACGCCGCGGCCATGAGGCTTGCGGTCGTCACCATCGAGCCGTCCAACGCCTTCTTCAATGATACGGCGGCGGTCCAGGCGCCTCTCCTCCGCCATATCGGCCACATCCTCCCTAAGACGATTCCCTCGTCGATCGGCACGATGTACCTTCATTTCGCCACTCCGGCAGATCGCAAGGAAGCCATGCGCCACCAGCCTTTCATGCATGAGGGGGCGCATATCGACCTTCACCGTGACGAACGGTTCGGGCGTACGGACATGCATGTGGGGACGTGTGCCCTCCTTGCAGCCACCTGCTTCCCCACCGAGCACTTGAAGCCTGCCGGCATCGCTGCGGCCTTCACATCATTCGGCAAAGTGTTGGAGATCGATCCTCTGGTTCTAGCGGGGAAGGAGCTGGCCACGGTGAGGGTGGTGGTGCGCCTCCGCAACCCACGCAATGTGCCCTGCGATGTCTGGTATATCGGCAGCCGCTGGGGGGTCTGGGTGATCTCTGTTTGGCCGGTGCGCGCGTGGGCTGCCGGAGACTCCTTCACTAGAGAGGGGGTGTAGCTCCCTTTCTTCCGTGACCTGCCTTCGCTGTTCGCACACAACTTTCCTGTCCTCCAGGGGACCCCGACAGGGCATGGCCGCGGTGGCGGTGTTAACGCTCCTTCCTTCCAGGGCGTGGGTGTGGTGGTGGGCGGCAGCTTGCCTCGGTGCTTCGTGTGCTTGGCGCGCCGCCCCTCCCAGTCCAGGTCGGAGCTCTCTTCCTGCCTCTAGCCCACCCTGCTCCGCATGCTGCCGCGCCGCTCCCCCTCGGCTCGCCTCTCCTCTCGGACTCGGCGAGCTCCCATTCTCGGGTAACTATAGTTGAGATGGACAAGACTCTACCCGATGGCAATGTGGAGGACGGGGGAGGTGAGGCCCGTCGCAATCTCCGTCTGGCTAAGAAGGAGAGTGCATCATGGGTCAGCATCGAAGCTAAAGCTGTCCGACTCAAAGCTTTGAAAGAAGCTCTCTTGGGCTGCTCTCCCAGGCTCAAGACGAGGGTGGAGACGGACACGATCCTGGATGCTGTTGTTGCTCCTTTGGGCAAGAAGAAGGTGGCGAGCCTTCGCTCTGCCGCCTCCATTCCTGCTGCCCCGGTGCCAGTCCCCGCAGATGACTAGTAGGCCTACTTTGGTTGCTGTTCGGAGGGTGGAGCGACTGCCTCCCCCCTCGGTTATCTGCCCTCCCTCGGGTCGGCTTCTATCTTTCTTTCACTCTTTTCCTCTCCCTAGTTGGGCTTTTCTTAGCGTCCGTTGCTCTGGTGTGTGGGGTTGTAACGGGGAGTAATTCTGTGAGAACTATTCGCATATTTTCCTGGAATGTCCAAGGTTTGGGTTCTAAGGACAAATGTGATGTTGTTAAGAACCTCGTGGTCTCCATAAACCCTTGTTTTGTTTGCCTTCAGGAGAGAAAGTTATCTTTCTTGGACTCCCGTAAAGCGGTTACTTTCCTTCCGGGGCGCCTCTCTGATTTCATCTCTAAAAATGCGGATGGGAGTCGCAGGGGGGACGGGGGGGGGGGGGGGGGGGGGGGGGGGGGGGGGGGGGGGGGGGGGTGACGGCTTGGGATCCTACTCGCTACGCTCTGGTTTCCTCCTCAGAATCCCGCTTCTCTCTCACATTCACGTTGGTTTGCACTTCCTCCGCCGCGCGTGTGGTGATCACCAATGTGTACGGACCCTCTGATCACTCCCTTGTGGATGAGTTTCTGGGAGACATGGTTGCCTTGCCTGCTCATGTCTCCGATGCCTGGCTCATGGTAGGCGATTTCAACCTTGTTCGTGCCCCGTCTGAAAAGAATAATGATCGTTTTGACGTCAGGCATGCTGCTAAGTTCAACTCTTTGATCAATACTCTTGCCCTCCACGAGCTCTACCTGTCAGATCGCTTGTTCACGTGGTGAAACCGGCAAGACCCTCCGATCCTTGCTCGGTTGGACTGGGCGTACTTTGACAATAGGTGGGACGCGGCCTTCCCCGACTCGACCATCTCCTCTCTCCCTCGTACTACGTTCGATCACGTCTCGCTTTCGGTGGCTGCATCCACCAAAATCCCTACCCCCTCCCGTTCTTCTTCGAAAACGTTTGTTTGACCGACCCTCTCTTCCTCCCCTCCACTCTTCCTTCCTGGACTAACTCGGTCCGAGGCACGGGCGCAGCTGGAATTCTTTCTGCCAAAAAGAAAGCTTTCAGGTCTGCCTCCAAGGCATGGAAAAAGCGTCACCGATACATCCCCACTTTCGATAATGACTGCCGGTTCTTGATCGAGCTTTTTGATTTTTGGGAGGAAACCTCGCTTTGGGACGACGCTCGCCTGGCTCTTGGGAGCTCAATTCTCCGCCAAAGCGCTCACTGGCGTCAGCGCGGGAAGCATAGGGCGGTCTACGAGGGGGATGAGAACACGTAGTTCTTCCGCGCCTCCGCCTCACAGCGCTGTCGCTGTAACGCGATCCCCGCCCTGGTAGTCGAAGAGGTGCGCGTGGTGGATCATGCAGGCAAGGCCGCGGCGCTGCCGGGCTTCTTCACCGACCTCTTAGCCCGGCCGCGCCGGCCCATTTGGCGCTTCTCGCTCTGTGGGCTTTACGCCCGCTCTGCGAGGGTGGATGAGCCACCCCTCGTTGCGCCATTCAGCTGCGCCGAGATCAAAACGGCGGTCGATGCGCTTGACCACACCAGTGCGCCTGGCCCCGACGGGCTGGGCCCCGCCTTCTACCAAGCTGCTTGGGGGGAAGTGGTGGATGACATCCAGAAGCTGTTCGACAATATCCGTTCAGGTTCTGCCTCCCTGGACGGGATCAACCGGGCCTATGTGGCTCTCCTCCCCAAGACAACTGGAGTCCCGACGCCGGCTTATTTCCGTCCAGTCTCTCTGCAAAATGGAGACATAAAGATCTTATGCAGAGGGCTGACCGCCAGACTCTAGACGCAGATTGTGGCTTTGATTGATGAGGACCAGTCTGGTTTCCTGAAAGGGAGAAGTATCTCTGAAAACTTCATCTATGCCATTGAGTTGATCCAATGCTGTCACAAGAGAAACGCCCCCACGGTGGTGCTGAAGCTGGATTTTTTCAAAGCCTTCGACTCGATCAATTGGGAGAGCCTTCGCTCCGTCATGGAAGCTCGAGGGTTCCCGGCTGCCTGGTGTGATTGGATTGATGAGATCCTTCATTCGTCCCGCTCTGCGGCCTTGCTGAATGGCATGCCTGGGAAATGGTTCAAATTGAAGTGTGGTCTCCGTTAGGGGGACATGATCTCGCCTTACCTCTTTCTGATCGTGGCTGATGTGCTGCAGCAGTTGTATCCGCCAAGATACAATGATGAAACACCCCTGGTGCCCAATTCCCCGGTAGTGGTGCTTCATTATGCCGATGATATCCTGATCATCATGCGAGCATGTGAAGGAGGGGCAGCCCGTCTTCGTCAGATCCTGGATATGTTTGTTGAGGCTACTGGGTTAAAGATAAACTTCACCAAGAGCACGCTCGTCCCTGTTCATGTCGATCCAGAGACCCAGGAGGTGGTCGTACGAGCTTTGGGCTGCGCTGTGGGGTCTTTTCCACAAACTTATCTCGGTCTGCCTCTGTCTTGGAAAAAATTAAGGTTCGCGGACTTCCTGTCAATGCTGGCTAAAGTTGACAAATACCTGCTAGGCTGGGCGACGCGCCTCCTCTCTCATGCTGCGCGCCTGGTCATGATCAACGCGGTTCTTGACGCCGTGCCAACCTATGCCATGGCAGCTCTGCTCCTCCCCCCCGCTTTGATCACAGAACTGGATGCCATGAGAAGGGCCTTTCTGTGGAATGTTGCTGAGAGAGCTTCGGGAGCCTAGTGCTTGGTTGTGTGGGATCGGGTGTGCCGCGCAAAAACTGAAGGTGGATTGGGTGTCCGCAGCCTTGCGACCCAGATCGAATGCCTCTTGCTGAAAATGATTCATAAGCTGAATACTGCTCCGCAATCAAAATGGGCTGCTTGGGTCTGGGCGGATGCAACTGGGCGCTCGCTCCTGGGGCGTGGTGACCACGCGCTGGGCGAGTAGGGAGGGGTTCTAGCTAGGTTGGTCCCCCTGTATCGTGCTCTCTCAACGGTTGGCGTGGGGGACAGGCGCACGGTCTCCTTCTGGTTGGATCACTGGCTGCCTTGCAGTGCTCTTGCGGCTGCCTTCCCTGCTCTTTTCTCCCATACCACATCAGCTGAAGTGACAGTCTGGCGGGTGAGAGCCGATGGGCTTCGCAGACACCTCGTCACGCGCCTCACGCGAGTCGGAGAGCAGGAGCTGGCTGTTGTCTTAAGCAAGATTGAAACAACACCAGTCTGGGAGGGAGGGGATGAGCGGTCTCTCCTCCACATCTCGGCCCCGTGCGGGCGCCTGTCATCTGCCATGGCGTACCGACTGCTGAGGTTCGGAGGGGTGGTCACCCCATGGGCTGCATTCGTCTGGGATGCACGGGCACCATCGCAGGTCAAATTCTTCTGTTGGCTAATGGTGCAACGACGCATCCACACTAGAGATGTGCTGCTGAGGAAGCATATAGTTGAGACAGATGGTGTTGGCTGTCCTGTCTGTGAAGTGGCACTCGAGAGTGCAGATCATCTGATTCTCTCCTGGCCGTTCGCGGCGGCTTTCTGGAGGAAAATTGGTGTCGACGTCACTGACGCGGTGGTGGATAACCTAGGTCAGCTGGCTTCTTCAGCGAGCACAGTTGTCCGTTCCGCTCAGGAATTCTCTATGCTATGCTGTTGGCACTTGTGGAAACACTGAAATGTTGTGGTTTTTCAGGGCAGCGCCCCTCTCTTGACCGGTTGCTTGGCTGCTGTCGGGAAGACACCCTCTTGTGGCGTGGTCGCCTGAAAGAGCCCTGTTGAGCTCATGTCGGCACCTGGATGACGGCCTTGCGGTAGCGGGTTACGAGCTAGGGTTCGGCTTGCTGAGCGTCTTGATTGATGCTTGTAATCATCGGGGCTTTTTGCCTCTTTGATTAATATATTCAGGTGGGGGAAACTCCCCCCCAGGTGAAAATTAAAAAAAAAAACAACCAAAGCCCTTTCGGACAGACAACGCTACTACTACCTTCGTCCTGGTTTATTGGTCTCCTTCACATTTTACGCTAAATTTTGATCTTTAACTAACAAAATGTTAATGCATGTAACAAAAATAGTATCGGCTGGCCCCTAGTTTATTGGTGGCAATTTCAACATGATCTCAAATGCTGCTGACAAAAGCAATGCGCGCCTGAATCAGCGCATCATGTGGCGCTTCTGGGGGTTCATGGCCGACTGAAGCTGCAGTATCTTTACCTTCACGGAAGGCAATACACCTGGTCTAGTCTAGGAGGCTCACCCACACTGTCTTCTGTGCTGCCTTTCTTCAGCAGCGTTCGACCACTGCCGTCTCATGGTCGACTGTACCCCGCATTCCCTGGGGACATGACGATTCCACTTCGAGAATTGGAGGGTTCCAGCAGGTTGTTTTGATTGCATGGTCGAGCGTGGAACCAGCTCATGACCAGTTCAGGCGTATCTTCGATCGCCTGCGTTTCCCTGCCAGTCGCCTGCAAAGAAAGTTGGAGCACAAACACGATCAGGAGCGTCTCTCGCCAATTGATGATCGCCCGCGAGCTCATCGCATGTCTGGACGCGGCCCAGGATATGCGCCCATTATCCATCGCCGAGACTTGTCTACGCCGCTGCCTGAAGGGCATGTACCTTGGGCTAGCATGTCTCGAGCGCTCCATCTTGTGTCAGCGCGTCAAGCTTGCTTGGCTCCGCCAAGGGTGACGCCTCCTCTGCCTTCCACCGCATCCACGCCGCCCATCGTAAGCAGAAGAATAGAATCCTCTCTCCATGTTCCGGTGAAACGACCATCTCCACAGACGTCGCTCTCTCTCGCGCCGCTTTTGAGCACTTCTCAGCGGTCATGGGCGCCGCAGACACGCATGATTTCTCCCTGCAGCTGGCCGAGGTTGATCCCAGGAGCTTCGACCTATCCGCACTGGACCACCCGTTCATTGCTGATGAGGTGTGGCGTCTGGCGTGCGGTCAAGCTGCTTCCATCTGGCAAGGCGCCCGGGCCCGATGGATTCTCGGCTGAATTCTTGCACAATTGCTAGGAAACAGTCAAGGACGACTTCATGAAGCCGTTTGACAAGCTGTATCACATGAATGGTCATGGGTTCCAGTGCCTCAACAAGGTGTTAACCACACTCCTCCCTAAGCGCGCTGATGTTGCTTCCCTGCTCGACTACCGGCCCATCAGTTTAATACACTTGGTCGCGAAGCTTGTCACGAAACTCTTGTCCCTCAGACTTGCCCCAAGGCTTGGTGAACTCGTCTCCATCAACCAGAGCGCGTTCATTGCTGAACGATGCATTCACGACAATTTTATGCTTGTACAGCAAACGGCGTGGCACCTCCACCATGCCAAGGCGCACCAGGTCCTCCTCAAGCTCGCGCATTCGACTCTGTCTCCTAGCCGTTCATGCTCGAGATCCTTAGGCATCTTGGATTCGGGCAACGCTGGCGGGAGTGGATGGTGATCCTCCTATCTACGGCCAGCATGCGCGTCCTCGTCAATGGGGTGCCAGGGCCCCCGATTCTGCACGCCAAGGGGTTCCCCGAGGGAGACCCTCTCTTGCCCATGTTGTTTGCATTTGTTATCGACGCTCTCAATTTTCTACTACAACATGCCATGAGATCCGGCATCCTGCACCGCCTGACCGCGTGACACATGGTGTCCAGTATGTCCTTATAAGCTGATGATGTCGCCATCTTCTGCCATCCGGACTCGATCGACCTGCGCGCTGTGATGACCCGCAAGTATACGGGATAGTTGTAGCCTCTTTCGATAAGTAAGAGTGTCGAACCCAACGAGGAGCTAAAGGTAGAACAAATACTCTCTCAAGTCCTATCGGCCACTGATACGACTCTACGCATGCTTGACGTTCGCTTTACCTAGAACAAGTATGAAACTAGAGGTACTTTGTAGGTGTTGTTGGAAAGGGTTGCAAGATAATAAAGAACACGTAAATAAAAAGTAGGGGCTGTTTAGATAAAGAAGCAATAAAGTAAATATAGCGAGTGTGGAAAAGTGGTGGTAGGAGTTTTGGAATTGTCCCTAAGCAATTTACTACTTTACTAGACCGATAGCAAGTTTTATGTGGGAGAGGCCACTGCTAGCATATCATCCCTGACTTGGAATTCTATGCACTTATGATTGGAACTATTAGCAAGCATCCACAACTACTAACGTTCATTAAGGTAAAACCCAACCATAGCATTAAGATATATTGGTCCCCCTTCAATCCCGTATGCATCAATTTCTATGCTAGGTTGAAGCTTCTGTCACTCTTGCCCTCCAATACATAGTCCTATCAACATACAACTAACTCTATGGTGTGATCCGCGCGCGCGCTCATATGATGGACACCAAAGTACAACAACATAACCACAAGCAAATTAAATCAATCATAGAAATTCATCAACCACCAATAGGACAACGAAAATCTACTCAAACATCATAGGATGGCAACACATCGTTGGATAATAATATGAAGCATAAAGCACCATGTTCAAGTAGAGGGTACAGGGTTGCGGGAGAGTGGACCGCTGTAGATAGAGGGGGGAAGGTGATGGAGATGTTGGTGAAGATGGCAGACGTGTTGGTGAAGATCGCGGTGATGATGATGGCCCCCGGCGGCGCTCCGGCGCCACCGGAAGCAAGGGGGAGAGGGCCCCCCTTCTTCTTCTTCTTCCTTGACCTCCTCCCTAGATGGGAGAAGGGTTTCCCCTTTGGTCCTTGGCTCCCATGGCATGGGAGGGGTGAGATCCCCTCCGAGATTGGATCGATCTCTCTGTCTCTCTCTCTGTTTCTGCGTTCTGGAATTCTGCCCTGGCACTGTTTCTTTTATATCCGGAGATCCGTAACTCCGATTGGATTGAAACTTCGGCCAGATCTTTTTCCAAAAATTAGCTTTCTTGCAGCCAAAGAAGGGCACAACCGCCTTACGAGGGGCCCAGGAGGGTGGGGGGCCCACCTGGAGTTGGCGTGGGCCCCTGTCTCGTGGCCACCTCGGGCACCGTCTTGCGTTGATTTTACTTCCCAAAAATCACAAATATTCCAAAATAATTCTCCGTCCGTTTTTATCCCATTTGGACTCCGTTTGATATGGGGTTTCTGCGAAACATAAAACATGCAACAGACAGGAACTGGCACTGGGCACTGGATCAATATGTTAGTCCCAAAAAATAGTATAAAAAGTTGCCAAAAGTATATGAAAGTTGTAGAATATTGGCATGGAGCAATCAAAAATTATAGATACGACGGAGACTTGTCACGCTCTGTGCACCCTGCTGCAAGTCTTTGGATCGGCGTCCGGGCTACACACCAATCTCGCTAAATCCTCCACCACTCCAATCTAGTGCACGGCCGACAAGATTGCCATTGTTACCGGGGAGCTGGCCTGTCCAATCTTGGCGTTCCCAATTTGGTACGTCGGCCTCCCTCTCTCTATGCGTAAGGTGCCGGCACCCTGATGCCCCTCGTCGAACGCATGGCCAAGAAGCTGCCAACCTGGCACGCCTCGATGCTGTCTCGTGGTGAGCTCTTGGCCTTAGCCCGGTATGTCCTCTATGCTATGCCAATTCACCTCCTTATGACTATGGCGCTTTGCCCTCCCATTCTCAAGCAAGTCAATCGCATCGTCCGGGAATTCCTCTGGCACGACCGCAGTGAGGCCAATGGTGGCCATTGCCTCGTGAACTGGCAGAAGGTTTTTCGGCCTCTCGCCCTCTTGGTGGTCTGAGGATTCTTGATCTCGGCCGCTTTGGCATCGCTCTCCGCACCCGCTGGTGTTGGCTACAGCAAACTTACCCTTCTCGCCCCTGGGGTCACCTGTAGATCCCGCCCGACCCTGAAGCTCGGGCCATCTTTCGTGCCTCAACTACCTGGGTGCTTGGGGATGGCCGCTCATGCCGGTTTTGGGAAGACCATTTGTTGGACGGTGATGTCTACTACACAACCTTCTTCTTGTAGACGTTGTTGGGCCTGCAAGTGCACAGGTTTGTAGGACAGTAGCAAATTTCCCTCAAGTGGATGACCTAAGGTTTATCAATCCGTGGGAGGCGTAGGATGAAGATGGTCTCTCTCAAACAACCCTGCAACCAAATAACAAAGAGTCTCTTGTGTCCCCAACACACCCAATACAATGGTAAATTGTATAGGTGCACTAGTTCGGCAAAGAGATGGTGATACAAGTGCAATATGGATGGTAGATATAGGTTTTTGTAATCTGAAATTATAAAAATAGCAAGGTAACTAATGATAAAAGTGAGCGTAAATGGTATTGCAATGGTAGGAAACAAGGCCTAGGGTTCATACTTTCACTAGTGCAAGTTCTCTCAACAATAATAACATAGATAGATCATATAACAATCCCTCAACATGCAACAAAGAGTCACTCCAAAGCCACTAATAGCGGAGAACAAACGAAGAGATTATGGTAGGGTACGAAACCACCTCAAAGTTATTCTTTCGGATCAATCTATTCAAGAGTTCGTACTAGAATAACACCTTAAGACACAGATCAACCAAAACCCTAATGTCACCTAGATACTCCATTGTCACCTCAAGTATCCGTGGGCATGATTATACGATATGCATCACACAATCTCAGATTCATCTATTCAACCAACACAAACTACTTCAAAGAGTGCCCCAAAGTTTCTACCGGAGAGTCAAGACGAAAACGTGTGCCAACCCCTATGCATAGGTTCATGGGCGGAACCCGCAAGTTGATCACCAAAACATACATCAAGTGGCACGTGATATACCATTGTCACCACAGATAAACACGGCAAGACATACATCAAGTGTTCTCAAATCCTTAAAGACTCAATCCGATAAGATAACTTCAAAGGGAAACTCAATTCATCACAAGAGAGTAGAGGGGGAGAAACATCATAAGATCCAACTATAATAGCAAAGCTCGCGATACATCAAGATCGTGCCATAGAGAGAACACGAGAGAGAGAGATCAAACACATAGCTACTGGTACATACCCTCAGCCCCGAGGGTGAACTACTCCCTCCTCGTCGTGGAGAGCGCCGGGATGATGAAGATGGCCACCAGTGATGGGTTCCCCCTCCGGCAGGGTGCCGGAACGGGCTCCCGAGAGGTTTTTGGTGGCTACAGAGGCTTGCGGTGACGGAACTCCCAATCTATCTTCTTCGCCGATGTTTTTAGGGTACGTAGGCTTATATAGGCGAAAGAAGTCGGTCGGGGGAGCCTCGAGGGGCCCACGAGAGGGTAGGGCATGCCCAGGGGGGTGGGCGCCCCCCCCTATCTCGTGGCTCCCTCGATGATCCCCTGGCTTGCACTCCAAGTCTTCCCGATCATATTCTTCCTAAAAATCACACTGCCGAAGGTTTCATTCCGTTTGGACTCCATTTGATATTCCTTTTCTTCGAAATACTGAAACATGCAATAAAACAACAATATGGGCTGGGCCTCTGGTTAATAGGTTAGTCCCAAAAGTAATATAAAAGTGTATAATAAAGCCCGTAATCAATCAAAACAGATAATAAAATAGCATGAATGCTTCATAAATTATAGATTCGTTGGAGACGTATCAGCATCCCCAAGCTTAATTCCTGCTCGTCCTCGAGTAGGTAAATGATAAGAGAAAGAATTTATGAAGTGTGAATGCTAGAAGGTGCACAAGTTTGATCAATGATAATTTCAATCACCTTTTCTAGCATGATAATATGTCATAACAGTATTTCATCTCATAAAACTTCTCACAATAAAGTAACAAGCAATTCACATGTTAAAGCATAGACCATAAACTTTCTTGAAAACTAGCAAACTTCATTCTCAGTCATCAAACAATTGCAATTCATCTTATTTTCAGGAATAACAAACTCCACATACTCAACTATCATATAGTCTTCTACAATTGCTAACACTCACGCAATACTAATGGTTATGGAGTTTCAATCGGACACTGAGAAAGATAGGGCCTTATAGTGTTGCCTCCCAACGTATTCACCTTTGGGTGATGTCAACAATAATAGTTCATGCTAACTTACATCCATATCAGGATCTTCCCAACACGAGGTGCTTGCCAAAGGATAAAATGAAAAAGGGAAAGGTGAAGATCACCTTGACTCTTGCATAAAAGTAAAAGACATAAAGTAAAAGATAGGCCCTTCGCAGAGGGAAGCAGAGGTTGTCATGCGCTTTTAGGGTTGGATGCACAAAATCTTAATGCGAATGAACATCACTTTATATTGCCACTTGTATATGGACCTTTATTATGCAATCCGCTGCTTTTATTTCTTCCATAACAAGATCATATAAAGCTATTTTCTTCACACCAAAAGATCATACATATTTAGAGAGCAATTTTTATTGCTTGCACCGATGACAACTTACTTGAAGGATCTTACTCAATCCATAGGTAGGTATGGTGGACTCTCATGGCAAAACTGGGTTTAAGGATATTTGGATGCACAAGTAGTATCTCTACTTGGTGCAAGGAATTTTGGCTAGCATGAGGGGGAAAGGCAAGCTCAACATGTTTGAATGATCCATGACAATATACTTTAACTGAGATGTGAGAAAACATAACCCATTACATTGTCTTCCTTGTCCAACATCAACTCTTTAGCATGTCATACTTAATGAGTGCTCACAATTATAAAAGATGTCTAGGATAGTATATTTATATGTGAAATCTCTCTTCCTTCAATATTCTTTCATGAATTGTTCAAATGACCAATACAATGCTTGCTAACCTTCAATAAATTTTCAACCTCTACTTATTAGATGTGAAGTCATTACTCCCATTGGGATAAGCAAACGAGGCATATATAATTTCAGATTTATGACATTCAACTCATTCAACCATTTACTCATAGAATATAAGTGAAGCACACGAGTAAGTGACAAACTACTCCAAAAAGATATAAGTGAAGATCAATGAGTAGCTAAATAATTATGTAACTATGCGAAGACTCTCTCTCATTTAAGAATTTCAGATCTTGATATATTATTCAAACAGCAAGCAAAGCAAAATAAAATGACATTGCAAGGATAGCACAACTCATGTGAAGAAGCAAAAACTTAGGCTCAACCGATACTAACCGATAGTTGTTTAAGAAGAAAGGTGGGATGCCTACCGGGGCATCCCCAAGCTTGAACTTTTGTGTCTCCTTAATTCCTCTCATATCATGGTTTCTCTATTTCTCAAAAAGCTTCATCCACACCAAACTCAACAAGAACTCGTGAGATAGGTTAGTATAAACCAATGCAAAACCTTATCATTTTCTACTGTAAAAATTCACTAAAATTATTATTCCACATTGCATACTAAATATCTCTGCATATTTAATACTCCTATCCTCAAATAGAATCATTAAACAAGCAACCATATGCAAACAATGCAAACATAACAGCAATCTGCCAAAACAGTACAGTCTGTAAAGAATGCATGATTCATCATACTTACATAACTCCAACAATTATGAGAGAAAATTCCCACTGTATTAAATTTATCATAGCTCATTATGCAAAAAGTTTCAACATTATATCATTCTCTGACTTTTCTAGGGAATTTTTGCACAGCGGTAAACTTTCTGTTTTCAAAGAGCAACATGTATACTAGCAAAATAAGCATGGTAAAGGCTATCCTTGACATTTTTATTGAAACTAAAGATGCAAAACATTATTCTAAATAACAGCAAGCAAATACTAACTAAAGAAAATGACGCTCCAAGCAAAACACATATCATGTGATGAATAAAAATATAGCTCCAAGTAAAGTTACCGATAAACGAAGACAAAAGAGGGGATGCCTTCCGGGGCATCCCCAAGCTTAGGCTCTTGGTTTTCCTTGAATATTACCTTGGGGTGCCTTGGGCATCCCCAAGCTTAGGCTCTTGCCAATCCTTATTCCATAGTCCATCGAATCCTTACCCAAAACTTGAAAACTTCACAACACAAAACTCAACAGAAAACTCGTAAGCTCCGTTAGTATAATAAAATAAAACCACCACTTAGGTACTGTAATGAACTCATTATAAATTCATATTGGTGTAATATCTACTGTATTATAACTTCTCTATGGTTTATACCCTCCGATACTACTCATAGATTCATTAAAATAAGCAAACAACACATAGAAAACAGAATCTGTCAAAAACAGAATAGTCTGTAGTAATCTGTATCAAACGTATACTTATGGAACTACAAAATTCCTACCAAATTAGGAAGTCCTAAGCAATTTGTTTACCAATCTAGAGAAAAAAGAATCAGATCAGAAGCATGTTTCTGTGAATTAACAAATCTAATTTACTGTGTGCAAAAGTTTGTGATTTTCAGCAGGATCAACACAACTATCACCGTAAGCTATCCTAAAGGTCTTACTTGGCACTTTATTGAAACAAAAGCTATAAAACATGATTACTACAGTAGCATAATCATGTGACCACACAAAAACAGTAAGGATAAATATTGGGTTGTCTCCCAACAAGCACTTTTCTTTAATGCCTTTCTAGCTAGGCATGATGATGGCAATGATGCTCACATAAAAGATAAGAATTGAAACATAACGGGAGCATCATGAAGCATATGAATAGAACATTTAAGTCGAACCCACTTCCTATGCATAGGGATTTTGTGAGAAAACAACTTATGGGAACAATAATCAACTAGCATAGGAAGGTAAAACAAGCATAATTTCAAAACTTTAAGCACATAGAGAGGAAACTTGATATTATTGCAATTCCTACAAGCATATGTTCCTCCCTCATAATAATTTTCAGTAGCATCATGAATGAAGTCAACAATATAACTAGCACCTAAAGCATTCCTTTCATGATCTACAAGCATAGAATTTTTACTACTCTCCACATAAACAAAATTCTTCTCATTCGGAATAGTGGGAGTGTCATAAGACACTTGAACACTAATTTTTTTCCACATTAAAAGAGTAATGTTCAGAAAAAGGGTAATCATAATCATGACAAGATTTGTAAATATAATCATCACTACTTTTTATAGCATAAGTTTCATCACAATAATCATCATAAGTAGCAACTTCGTTCTCATCATAATCAATTGAAACCTCTCCCAAGATAGTGGAATCACTAAATAAAGTTGACACTCTTCCAAATCCACTTTCATCAATATAATCATCATAGGTAAGAGGCATGCTATTATCATAACAACTTTGCATATCAAAACTTGGGATGCTAAAAATATCATCTTCATTAAACATAGCATCTCCAAGCTTGGGACAAACATTAATTTCAGCAAATATATTCTCAAATATTTCATCCTCATCAAACATAGCTTCCCCAAGCTTGGGCCCTTTCATATCATAAGCATAATCACTCTCATCATTAAAAATATGGATAGCACCAATAGTATAGCAATTATCATCATCACAATGAGTAGTAGGAGCAACATCATTTGGGAGGGATACCTCTCTAACTTTGTTGCTCCTTCTTTTCTTTTTCTTCTTCACATTATGTGTGGGTTCAACCTTCCTCTTTGAGCTCCTTATTGACGAGATTGGTTGAATCACTAGTAGAAAAGGACCTAATATGAGACACATTAGTGCCGGTTTGATTTTGAGCTGGCACTAATGTGTCCATTAGTGCCGGTTCCAACGGCTAGCCGACCGTTCTCATTAGTACCGGTTCGTGGCGAACCTTTAGTACCGGTTCGTGGCACAAACCGGTACTAAAGAGGGTGGTGGCAGGGTGTTGTCAGTCTGGGGCCCCTCCAGCACCTTTAGTACCGGTTCGTGTCATGAACCGGTACTAAAGGTCGCCATACATAAACCCTTCGTCCACCCGGGCCACTCTGTTCTTCCCTGTTCCCCTCACTTCCTCTGTTCTTCCCCTCTCTTCCTTGATCTCCTCACAAATTTTGCCCAAAATTTGTCAAGATTTGAAGGCCCCCATCCATTCAAATGATCACAAAGGTTAGCAACTTTGTCCTTTCAACTCTCATTGCTAGATTAGCTCTTGCAATGCTTTGTATAGTGATTAATTTGGGAGGAATTATATTTGCTAGTATTTGATTTATATGCAATTTGAGGTCAAAAATAACACTTAGTTTGCATATGTAGGTGTGGTTTACTTAGTGCCTTCTAAATCTCCGTCGTAACCACCGTCGATCGCCCGCACCGTCCCGTCGTCGGCACCACCTTGCGGTGAGGCTCTTGTTCATGAATGTTTTACATTACCAAATTGATGTTTGTGTGATTTGGATATATAGTTACTCGTATAATTATCTGACCCGTACGTTGTTTGTTATACATAGTGCCATGGTTTTGATATCCGTCCCCGTCGGCCCTCGTCCTTGTTATGATTCGGATGTGGTATATTCTCTTCTAAAACTAGTTGTTGCATTTTGTGTTTATGACAAATTATTCTCATCAAGTTGACATAGATATTTTTATCTAGGAGGTATGTGAACCGGAAATTCCAACCGACCCTATTGTCGAGAGGTTAAATTTAGTTGAAAGAGAAAACGAGTATTTGAAAGAAAAATTGAAAAGAATTGAGGGGGAGAAGATGGAATTGGAGTTGCATCTTGCCGATGTCGTTGATGATCACAAGATCAAGATGGAGAAAATGAGGTTGAAGATTAGAAAGATTAGAAAATATGCCATTGATAGTGTGGCTTGGTATCATTATGCTGTTGGATCAATTGTTACCCTAGTTGCGATCTTCATCGCATTTGTTGTTGCATTTAAATTCTTTAGCTAGAGAGTTATTTGTATGTTGCATTTAATTAAGTGTTGTATATGAAATTTATGTATGAACTTTATGTATGAACTTGTATTAATTTGGTCTATTCGGTGTTGTGTAATGAAGATGAGCCGACAATGGATGTATGATGACCGATGCTCTCCCGAGTTCATTAATGGCGTGCATACTTTTCTGCGGGCCGCTGAGGCAAACAAGCGGGCAGATGGTTTTATGCCTTGTCCATGTGCTGGCTATAAGAATGGTCACAGTTACTCTACGTCAAAAACCATTCACGTCCACCTATTTAAGTCCGGTTTCATGCCCCACTACAATGTTTGGACCAAGCACGGAGAAATAGGGGTTATGATGGAAGACAATGAAGAAGAAGAGGACGACGACGGCTATCCTAGCCATGGGTTCCCTGAATACGATGATACAACAATGGGGGAAGAAGCTGAGCCGGCAATGCAGGAAGAAGATGAAGAAGAGGCATCAGATGAGCCCGCTGATGATCTAGGTCGGGCCATTGCTGATGCAAAGAGAAACTGCGCAAGTGATCTGGAGAGGACGAAGTTGCAACGCATGTTAGAGGATCACAAGAAATTGTTGTACCTGAATTGCGAAACTGACAAAAAAAAGTTGGGCACCACACTTGAATTGCTGCAATGGAAGGCAGAGAATGGTGTATCTGACAAGGGATTTGGAAAGTTGCTGGTAATGATAAAGAATATGCTTCCAAAGGACAACGAATTGCCCGAGAGTACGTATGAAGCAAAGAAGGCTGTCTGCCCTCTAGGGTTAGAGGTGCAAAAGATACATGCATGCCCTAATGACTGCATCCTCTACCGTGGTGAGTACGAGGATTTGAACGCTTGCCTGGTATGTGGTGCATTGCGTTATAAGATCAGTCGCGATGACCCTGGTGATGTCGAGGGCGAGCGCCCCAGGAAGAAGATTCCTGCCAAGGTGATGTGGTATGCTCCTATAATACCACGGTTGAAACGTTTGTTCCAAAACAAAGAGCATGCGAAGGCGATGCGGTGGCACGCAGAAGACCGTAAGAAAGACGGAAAGTTGAGAGTACCCGCTGACAGTTCGCAGTGGAGAAAAATCGAGAGAAAGTACTGGGAGGAGTTTGCAGGTGACCCAAGGAACGTATGGTTTGGTCTAAGCGCAGATGGCATTAATCCTTTTGGGGAGCAGAGCAGCAACCATAGCACGTGGCCTGTGACTCTATGTTTGTATAACCTTCCTCCTTGGTTGTGCATGAAGTGGAAGTTCATTATGATGCCAGTGCTCATCCAAGGCCCTAAGCAACCCGGCAATGGCATTGATGTGTACCTAAGGCCATTAGTTGAAGAACTATTACAGCTGTGGAATGGAACAGGTGTACGTGCGTGGGATGAGCATGAACAGGAAGAATTTGACCTAAATACGTTACTGTTCGTGACCATCAATGATTGGCCTGCTCTCAGTAACCTTTCAGGACAGATAAACAAGGGATACCGTGGATGCACGCACTATTTGGATGATACCGACAGTATATATTTGGATAGTTGTAGGAAGAATGTGTACCTGGGACATCGTCGATTTCTTCCGACAAGGCATCCCGTAAGAAAGAAAGGCAAGCATTTCAAAGGTGAGGCGGATCACCGGACGAAGCCTCACCACCGTACTGGTGCTGATGTACATGATATGGTCAAGGATTTGAAGGTAATCTTTGGAAAGGGTCCTGGCGGACAACCTGTTCCGAAGGACGCTGACGAACGCGCACCCATGTGGAAGAAGAAATCTATATTTTGGGACCTGCCATATTGGAAAGACCTAGAGGTCCGCTCCGCAATCGACGTGATGCACGTCATGAAGAATCTTTGCGTGACCCTGCTTGGCTTTTTGGGCGTGTATGGGAAGACAAAAGATACACCAGAGGCACGGGAGGACCAACAACATATGCACAGAAAAGACAGCATACATCAGGGTTAGGCCAGCTACGCTCTTACCAAAGAAGAGAAGGAAATCTTCTTCGAATGCCTGCTCAGCATGAAGGTACCGTCTGGCTTCTCGTCGAATATAAAGGGAATAATAAATATGGCAGAGAAAAAGTTCCAAAACCTAAAGTCTCATGACTGCCACGTGATTATGACGCAACTCCTTCCGGTTGCACTGAGGGGGCTTCTACCGGAAAATGTTCGATTAGCCATTGTGAAGCTATGTGCATTCCTCAATGCAATCTCTTAGAAGGTAATCGATCCAGAAATCATACCAAGGTTACAGAATGATTTGGTGCAATTTCTTGTCAGTTTCGAGTTGGTGTTCCCACCATCCTTCTTCAACATCATGACGCACATCCTAATTCACCTTTGCGAAGAGATTAACGTTTTGGGTCCTGTATTTCTACACAATATGTTCCCCTTTGAAAGGTTCATGGGAGTCTTGAAGAAATATGTTCATAACCGTGCTAGGCCAGAAGGAAGCATCTCGAAGGGCCATGAAAATGAGGAGGTCATTGAGTTTTGTATTGACTTCATTCCTGACCTTAAGCTGATTGGTGTTCCTGAATCGCGGCATAAGGGCAGACTGGAAGGAAAAGGCACGCTAGGAGGGCATCAAATAATATGTATGGACGGGCATTCTCTCACTGAAGCACACTACACAGTTCTACAGAATTCCGCCTTGGTGGCTCCGTATATGGAGGAACACAAGAATTTTCTATAGTCCAAACACCCGAAGAAGTCTGACGACTGGATTACACGCGAACAAACGAGGACTTTCACCAATTGGTTGCAGAAACGTGCCCTGAATGATGGCGATATTCAAAATGACCTGTACTCGCTGTCCCAGTTACCATCTTCGAATATAATGACTTTCAAAGGGTACCAGATAAATGGGAATACATTTTACACGATCGCCCAAGATAAGAAGAGCACCAACCAAAATAGCGGTGTCCGCTTTGATGCAACAACCAACACGGGAAAGGAAACATATTATGGTTACATAAAGGACATATGGGAACTTAACTATGGATCAGGTGATTTGAAGGTCCCTTTGTTTCGGTGCAAATGGGTCAATATGACACGAGGCGGGGTAACGGAAGACCCGCAGTACGGAATAACAACAGTGGATCTCAACAATCTTGCGTATGCAGACGAACCATTCGTCCTAGCCAATGATGTGGCGCAGGTTTTTTATGTGAAAGACATGTCTACCAGGCCGAGAAAAAGAAAAGATAAGGAAGCGAATGGATCATACGACGAGCCAAAGCGCCACATAGTTCTTTCAGGAAAAAGAAACATCGTGGGAGTGGATGACAAGACAGACATGTCAGAAGATTATGAAAAGTTTGATGAAATTGCTCCATTCACAGTGAATATTGACCCGAGAATCCAGTTAAATGATGAAGATTTTCCATGGCTACGACGCAAAGGGACACACGCGAAGAAAAAGTTTCACACCCAAAGATTTGGGATGTGATCGGCTTCACTATCATCACTTTATTCTGTGTTTCACACCCAGGAGGGAATGTCTATAATAGTTAGGGTAGTTATGTGTTTTGGCATTTGAAACGCGAAGAAATTTTATGTGCAAACAAATTCTTTTCATGCATTTACTGATTTTTTTTCCAGCTAAATGACCCTGAAATTGAAAAGCATTTCAAATGAACTCAGAAAAGGTTGAAAGTTGGCATGGTATCATAATTTCATACAAATAGCATGTGCAAAAAAGTAGAGAGGGTTACGGCAAAAACTGGATGCACTTCGTGTACAAAATGGACAATCTCTTTCGAAGTATCAGGGTTTCCGACGAAAACTGAACTGTTACAAAGGCATTTCATTTTTTAAATAACCTAAGCATTACTAAATTGAATATAATGATAAAACACACCAATATTAAACATAAGAAAAAAGAATCACTAAAAAAACTTTTTTCAAAGTTAAGTTATTCACAAACTAGTGATTCACACAAATTTCAAATAATTCAAAATTTAAACTATTCAAATTTGAAAACTACCGGCACTAACAGAAAGTTTGTAATTTTTTGTACCTAAAGCAAAAATATTCACAAAGAAACTCTAAATACAGCAAAAAACAACTCAAAAATAAATAAAACAAAAATAAATAAAGCGAAAAAAATTAAGAAAAAAAAGCCCGCCTACTGGGCCAAAGCGGCCTGTATACGACTAGGAACACAACCTTTTGTTGGGCCAGGATGCAGGCCCGCAAAGGCCCAGTAGGCCCACTAGGTGGAAGAGGACAGGTAGGCCCAGTAGGCCTGCTTAGGAGAGGAGCTCGAGAGAGCTACCGCACTGGGGCTTATAAACCAGTGCGGTAGCACCTCGGCTAGCGAGGTGGGACTAAACTTGTGCACCGCCTGGAGCCAGCGCACCCCCTTTAGTACCGGGTCATGGCTCCAACCGGTACTAAAGACCCCCCCCCCTTTAGTACCGGTTGGAGCCACCACCCGGTACTAAAGGGGGTGCGCTTCCCGCCGCTTGGCCTGGCCAAAACAGACCTTTAGTACCGGTTGGTGGCTCCAACCGGTACTAAAGGTCCATCCTATATATACAACACTGGAAAAAAAAATTCAGTTTCCCTCTGTTTCTTCCCTCTGTTCCTCCCTCCGTCGCGCCGCCCTGCCCCGATCGACGTCGTCCCCGTCGACATCGCCGCCGCCGCCCCTCGTCGCCGACCCCGGCCGTCCCCGCCCCTCGTCGCCGCCCCCGTCGACGTCGCCGCCCCGGCCATCCCCGTCCCCGTCGTCCCCGTCGTCCCCATCGCCACGCCCCGCCCCGTCCCGTCGCCCCGTCGTCGCCGCCCCGTTCCGTCGCCCCGTCGTCGCCGCCCCGTCGTCGCCTCGCCGGTGAGCTCGCCCCGGCCGCCATGTCCACACACACACACTACACACACACACGCACACACACACACTACACACACACTACACACACACACACACTAGTTTGTTTGTTATAAATTTTTTCTGTTTTTTAGTTATAGAAATGTTAGAAATTATTCTGTTTTTAGTTATATAAATATTAGAAATGTTATAAATGTTTTCTGTTTTTTAGTTATAGAAATATTTATAGAAATGTTAGCAATTTTTCTGTTTTTTAGTTATATAAATATTAGAATTGTTATGGAAATGTTAGTTATATAATCAGGAAATTTTAGAATTAGTTTTAGTTAGATGAATTAGATTAATGTCAAATTGTTAGAATTTGCATATATATAGAATTTTAGTTATCACAATCCGATCATTTAAAAAATGTTACTTTTTGCAGGCATATAGTATTTGTTCTCGATGATATGCCCGGCCCGCATCCTCGCCGTCGACCCGTTCGCGACGACGTCCTGCTTCAGGGGACCCATGTCCGGGACTGGGCTCCGCCGGGCTGGCACTGGGAGGTGCTACCTGGAGGGGCGCGCCGCTTGGTGAGGAACCCGACCTCGGGTCCCGTCGTCGACCCTGATCTTCTTTGGTGGCGTTCGCGTGGGCCACATTCGGTGCAGAGGCAGCCGGCCCCGCCGGAGGTGGTGCGTCGCCGTGTCAGGGAGGAAGATGAGCACGTCCATCGCTACATGGCTGCTATGGACGACGTCAGGTTCTCCACTACTTGGCGGGTTCTTTGGGCAGATGACCGGAGATATGATCCTGTGATGGTTCCTTCTCTTTGGGTGTGCACCGCCCGCGCCCCAGGAACCGCGAGTGGCGCCCTAGATTCTTCTGTAGTACTCGATCTTTATTAGGTACCTAGCCAGTGATGTATTCGATATATAATATTCGAGACGATGTATTCGAGATTATATATATTAAGACGATGATGTATTCGAGATTATATATTCGAGACGATGTATTCGAGATTCAATTTTTACTTATTGATTAATTGCATCCATGCATTGTAATTTGAATACTAAATTGTTTTATATTTCTTCTGTATTAGTAAAGTAAAAGCTATGGCGGACAATACCGGCAGAGAGAGAGAAGAGGAATTGTTCGACATCATACGCAGCCCTCACAGGCTAGATGATCTGAATGAAGCAGATGACGGCTCCCAATATCTGAACAATACCGGAGAGGGTGATGAAAAGATATTCGATCTCGACGACCGAGCTGATGAAGTCATGAACTATGATTATGATGACACAAACAATGTTTGTGATGACACAGACAATGCTGATCTTCAAATAACAAAGACTACCGGCGAGGTATATTTATATAAGCATGCATCATGGTGATCATCACATGTTTTTTTATTGAAGATATATTAACGAAGGTGGCGGACGGCGTTGCTTTTCCAGTTACCCCCGAAGCAACCTACCATTGCATCCCGATTCCAGAGGGCTATGCTCGTGTCATGGTTGATGAAGTGGTGGACCCATATTCGGGGCTAACGCTTGACATTCCTGGAGGTGAAGACGAGCGCACACTGGGAGAGGCCATACATCGTATCATCCTATGGAGAAAGGATTGCATCATCTTTCGAAGTCCACCGACACCGCGTCGTCTGCCGACTCCTCCTCGAAGTCCGCCAACGAGTCAGCAGACTCCCGCTCCTCCAAGTCCACGAACGCATGAGACGACTCCTCCTCGAAGTCCGCCACCTCCTCCAAGTCCCCGAACGCGTGAGCTGACTCCTCCGGTTTCAAGTCCGGCACAACATCATGCCACTTCTCCGGTTTCAAATCTGGCACCGTGTCAGGCCACACCTCTTGCTTCAAGTCCGGCACATCGTCAGGACACCTCTCCTGGTCCAACTCCACGTCAGCCGTCTCCGCCGTCTCAGCAATCGCAAAAGAGACATGCCACAGCTTTGGTGCGTAGTGGTACGAGTCGAGGTAGTTCAGGAAGTATAGGCGGAGACAAGCGATATAAATATGGTCCAGGCCTCGCTCCTCTTCCCCAGAGGCCTTACGACATGACTAAGGAGCAAAACACAGCCATAGTGCAAGCCCAAGTGGACGCCCATTTTGGACCGAAACCGGCACCGCTGCCAAAGGAGAAAGTGCCTGAGAAAGTAATTGACCACTTCATTCGTATGGCTAGAGAACCAGCTCCCAAGCTTGTTGACTCGGAGTATGAGCGCCAAATCAGGAAACTACATCGAGAACGGCTAAAGAAGGAAGCGAGCTCGAGCTCGAGCCAACAAGCAGCTGGCAAAAAATGCGGGAAAACCGTTCCCTAGTTGGGAGAACAGGCGGCGCAAGCGATCCCCCCGCTTGTTGTGCCAACAACACATGAGAGGAGTAGTACACGCGCCTAATATTATTGTGGGCAAACCGTTAGCGTTCCCCAGCATGGCGACGTGGTAATAACGGAGGATCATATAATGCAGGCTCAAATGCTCAATATCTCTGTTGGACAACTCCTCGAAATCGAGCCCATGCCTACGCTTAGAGAATCGGAAATAGCATGGAAATATGTCTGGGGCCTACCTTTGGTCCATCCAGACAAGGTCAAGGACCTCCCAACGAGAATGTATCAATTGCATCAATGGTACATGAACATTACCAAGAATTCCAATCGAGAGTCCCTCATGGTGAATGTCAAGCATGAGCATTATTACCATGAGAAAGCTCTGGCCATTGAGTATCCAGAACTATTTCAGTTATACAATCAAGACGCAATCGACAAGTCTATCGTCAGTTGCTATTGTCTGTAAGTGATTTCTTTCTGTAATTTAAGTCTCAAGCTAGTTATGTAGTGATAATTTTGATCAATCATTACATGTAATTATCCTCACTATATTCTTTTTCTGTGGTATTATATGCAGGATGAAGATGTATGAAATGAAAAAAGCTGGACGCTATGGCGTTGGGTTCATTGACCCAAATACCATTAATGAGGACATATGGCAGATTAAATGTTGTCAAAATGCTGTAGAGGAAAGCATGCTAGAGTTCTTGAAGCGCCTCAATAGCAATGAAGATATACTACTTCCTTACAACTTCCCGTGAGTCACACTGTCTTGTACTACAAATTCTGTTTTTGCTTACTAGCTAACTAGATGTTAATAATTAAGTGTATACGGTTTACGGTAGTTGATTAATTTTATGCACATGCCCGCTTAATTAAGACATGCAAACGTGTGCGTATGCAGTTGGCACTGGGTCTTGTTAGACATTAAAGTTGAGGAAGGAAAAGTTGAATTACTAGACTCACTAACTAAAGAAGATACAGACTACACCATCGTGAAGGGGATAGTCAACAGGTAATTTCAATCATTATTAACTATATCTCGGCCTATTAATTATTAGTTCGTCATTTCCTGATATGAACTATTTAATAACCCCTTTATTAATTTTCTTTGCCGGCGGGCAGGGCATGGGCAAAGTTCATCAAGGTGACTCCAGGCAAGTGGCCAAAGAAGTTGTTTTGGCATCGACCCAAGGTAAGTAATTAAGTAGTACTAGCTAGCTACCATCTCTTTAATTCTTGTTTCAATATCATTAATTAATTATCATGCTTGATTAATCATTATCTGATTCAATTCCATTCTCGTAAAGCCCCTGAAGCAGGCGTCGGGGAATGATCTGTGTGCATTCTACGTTTGCGAGAACATTCGCATGATGACGTGCGAAAGGAGCAGATCTGATAGACAGGACTGGCTACGTTTGTCAGAACACTATTCACACCATTATCGATATCTAGTCACACAACTAACACACATGCATACTGATCTCCTTCTTAACAGTTCAGATCGGTGCGGGATAAGCTCCTACCATCGGACCGCATACTAGCACTTCAAGAGGAAATAGCCGGATTTTTGCTCGACCAGGTCATAGATCCCAAAGGAGAATACTATTACCCGCTACCGCCCCCATGAACCACTTGTCATCGTGCTCCGGAGGCACCAAAGGCAACATATGTAGGAGAAATTGTATATGTATATACATGTGTATGTGTGAATAATTAATGGTGTTGGTTTGTGAGACATTCGATGATATATATATATATGCGGTTCTACGTACGAGAAAATCTATTTATATATATGCATAATGTGTACAATTTGTAGTATCGTGAAATACCAGCAAACAAAAAAATTGAATGGAAAATAAATCAACCCCCCCCCCAAATATTTAGTACCGGTTGGTGTTACCAACCGGTACTAATGCCCTACGCGCAGCCCGGGCTTGGCACTTTAGCGCCGGTTCATGACGAACCGGTACTAAAGGGGGGGCCTTTAGTCCCCACTCTTTAGTGCCGGTTGGCAAACCGGCACTAAAGGCTGTTACGAACCGGCACTAAAGCCCCGGTTCTGCACTAGTGAATAGAAAGCTCCTCCTCATTACCTGATTCATCATAAGAAATAATAGGAGGATATTGGGAAGTCTCTTCCCTTTCATTAGTATTCTCATCATATTCTATTTGCTTTGTTTTCTTTAGGTAATTGGCAATATAAGGATTTTCAATGCAATTCTCCGCACAAAACATATAAATCGTTTCTAGATCAAAATCAAGAAGTTTATAACGGGCAAATTCTGGAAGGTGCTTAATTAAACGATTCATTTCTTCATAACCCATAAGCAAACTAAGTTCATTATAATGGGCAAGGGAAATCAAATCATCACAATTTTGGACACGATTCGATCATGAAACAACTTGCATCGGAGATGTAAATGACCACTTTCATTGCAAAGTTCACAAGTATGGCCAAGGAAATATAATTTTTCAGCACTCTTATCTAGCCTTTCTTGTAACAATTTAGTTTCTAAATGCTTATGCCTCTTACAATATCTATCTTCTCTATTTGGTGTGTCCATGCAAACCCAATGCTCTCCACAAAGAAGTACTTCAAAGAGTGCCCCAAAGTTTCTACCGGAGAGTCAAGACGAAAACGTGTGCCAATCCCTATGCATAGGTTCATGGGCGGAACCCGCAAGTTGATCACCAAAACATACATCAAGTGGCACGTGATATCCCATTGTCACCATAGATAAACACGGCAAGACATGCATCAAGTGTTCTCAAATCCGTAAAGACTCAATCCGATAAGATAACTTCAAAGGGAAAACTCAACTCATCACAAGAGAGTAGAGGGGGAGAAAAATCATAAGATCCAACTATAATAGCAAAGCTCGCGATACATCAAGATCGTGCCATAGAGAGAACACGAGAGAGAGAGAGAGAGAGATCAAACACATAGCTACTGGTACATACCCTCAGCCCCGAGGGTGAACTACTCCCTCCTCGTCATGGAGAGCGCCGGGATGATGAATATGGCCACCGGTGATGGGTTCCCACTCCGGCAGGGTGCCGGAACGGGCTCCCGAGAGGTTTTTGGTGGCTACAGAGGCGTGCGGCGGTGGAACTCCTGATCTATCTTCTTCGTCGATGTTTTTAGGGTACGTAGGCTTATATAGGCGAAAGAAGTCGGTCGGGGAGCCTCGAGGGGCCCACGAGAGGGTAGGGCGCGCCCAGAGGGGTGGGCGCGCCCCACTGTCTCGTGGCTCCCTCGATGATCCCCTGGCTTGCACTCCAAGTCTCCCTGATCATATTCTTCCTAAAAATCACGCTGCCGAAGGTTTCATTCCGTTTGGACTCCGTTTGATATTCCTTTTCTTCGAAATACTGAAACAGGCAATAAAACAACAATATGGGCTGGGCCTCCGGTTAATAGGTTAGTCCCAAAAGTAATATAAAAGTGTATAATAAAGCCCGTAATAATTCAAAACAGATAATAAAATAGCTTGAATGCTTCATAAATTATAGATACGTTGGAGACGTATCAGACGGCTGATATGACTTCAACGTATCTATAATTTTTTATTGGTCCATGCTATTATATTATCGTTCCACTAGTAGAAAACAGGGCTTTGGTTAAGGCTAGGATAAGGGCATTAATCCCGGTTCACTCATGAATCGGGACCAAAGGGTGCGTCAGTCCTGGTTCGTGAGGCCAGGGCGCCGGCCGGGCCTCGGGGGCCATTGGTTCTGGTTCGTCTGACCCTTTTGGTCTCGGTTCCAGACACGAACCAGAACCAATGGGCCTCGCTCCTAGCCCAGCACCTTTAGTCCCGGTTGGTGGCTGGAACCGGGAACAGAGGTTGTCCTTTAGTCCCGGTTTTAGCCACAAACCGGGACTAAAGAGAAGCCTATATATACCCCTGCCTCTGCCCACTCAGTTCTTTGTTTTTTGGCCAGCCATGTGGGAGAGGTGTGTAGATCCTTGCTTGCGAGTACTTTGGATGAGTACTCACGGTTGCTTTCTCCCCCCTTTTCCCCCCTTTCCTTTCTTTCTGGTTGTCACAACCAGATGCTGGAGTCCAGGAGCCAGACGCCACCGTCGACGACGACTCCTACTATGCTGGAGGTGCCTACTACTACGTGCAGCCCGCTGACGATGACCAGGAGTAGTTTAGGAGGATCCCAGGCAAGAGGCATGCGACTCTTTCGATCTGTATCCCTGTTTGTGCTAGCCTTCTCAAGGCAAACTTGTTTAACTTATGTCTGTACTCAGATATTGTTGCTTCCGCTGACTCGTCTATGATCGAGCACTTGTATTCGAGCCCTCGAGGCCCCTGGCTTGTATTATGACGCTTGTATGACTTATTTATGTTTTTAAAGTTGTGTTGTGATATCTTCCCGTGAGTCCCTGATCTTGATCGTACACGTTTGCGTGCATGATTAGTGTACGATTGAATCGGGGGCGTCACAGGTGTGTGTTGCTCTAGCTCTCAACTCCTATGCACATGAGGTGTTCGATGAAATGCCCGAGCCACAGTTAAGCTTTCTCCTCTCCAAGCTCGACCTCCAAGCTCCATTTTCCTCAAGATTTGTCTAGGTTTGGCGGTCCGTCCTGTCCTGTCCCCGTCCTCACCGCCATCGATCGCCCGCGCCGATCTTGTCGCCGGCACCACCGTGGTGAGCCTCTTGTTCTTATCTTCTTTCTAAAAAAATCTTACTTGTATGATTTAGATAGATACTTGTATAATTTTCTTACTTTTATTATTGTTTGTTATTATATAGTGCCATGGTTTTGGTATCCGCCCCCGTCGGCCCTCGTCCTGTCTATGATTCGGATGTGGTATATTATCTTTTATAACTATTTGTTTCATTTAGTGTTTATGACAATTATGCCGACCAACGTGACATAGATGTTTTTATCTAGAAGGTATGTGAACCGGAAATTCCCAGCCGACCCTCTTGTCGAGAGGTTAAATTTATTTGAAAAAGAAAACAATTACTTGAAGAAAAATTTGAAAAAAATTGAGGAGGAGAAGATGTAATTGGATTGCATGTTGCGGATGTCGTCGATGATCACAAGATCAAGATGGATGCAATGCACTTGAAGATTAGAAAGATTAGAGAATATGCCATTCATATTGAGGCTTGGTATCATTATGCCGTTGGATCAATTGTTACCTTAGTTTTGATTATGATCGCATTTGTTGTTGCATTTAAATGTTTTACATAGTTTCAGTGTATGTTTTACATGCTCTAGAGAGCTATATGTTGTTCAATGAGAACTATGTATGAACTTTATGTATTTATTTTTTCAGTAATAACATTTGATCACTACTGTATTTTGGTTTTAATGTGATGATGAACTTCTATTAATTTGGTCACTTCTCTATTCATGATTTTCTGTAATGGTTTTTGACACACTTAAATGCACACAGATGAACTGACAATGGATGTACGGTGACAGACGCACCTCCGAGTACATTAAGGGCCTGCATAATTTTCTCGAAGTGGCTGAGGCAAACAAGCAGAATGATTTTATGTGTTGTCCATGCCCTATTTGTGGGAATACGAAGTCTTACTCTAACTCGAAAACCCTTCACATCCACCTGCTTGAGAAGGGTTTCATGCCACACTATAATGTTTGGACCAAGCATGGAAAAAGAGGGGTTATGATGGAAGACAACGAAGAAGAAGAGGATGATGACAACTATCCGCCCCCCGAATACGGTGATGCTGCAACGGGGGAAGCTGAAGATCAAGAGGAACCAGATGATGTGCCCGATGATGATCTTTGCCGGGTCATTGTTGATGCAAAGAGACAATGCCAAAGTGAAGGGAGAAGTTGAAGTTCGATCACATGTTAGAGTATCACAAAAAAGGGTTGTACCCAAATTGCGACGATGACAACACAAAGCTTGGTACCACTCTGGAACTGCTGCAATGGAAGGCAGACAATTGTGTATCTGACAATGGATTTGTGAAGCTACTGAAAATAATGAAGAAGAAGATTCCAAAGGATAACGAATTGCCCGACAGTACGTACGAAGCAAAGAAGGTTCTATGCCCTATAGGATTGGAGGTGCAGAAGATACATGCATGCCCTAATGATTGTATCCTCTACCGCGGTGCGTACGAGGATTTGAACACATGCCCGTTATGCGGTGCATTGCGGTATAAGATCAGACGAGATGCCCCTGGTGATGTTGAGGGCGAGCACCCCAGGAAGAGGGTTCCTACCAAGGTCATGTGGCATGCTCCTATAATACCACGGTTGAAACGTCTGTTAAAAAACAAAGAGCATGCCAAGTTGATGCGATGGCACAAAGAAGACCATAAGAAAGACGGGAAGTTGAGAGCACCCGCTGACGGGTCGCAGTGGAGAAAAATCGAGAGAAGGTGGGGGGACTTTGCAGGTGACGCAAGGAACGTATGGTTTGGGTTAAGCGTAGATGGCATTAATCCTTTGGGGGAGCAGAGCAACAATCATAGCACCTGGCCCATGACTCTATGTATCTATAACCTTCCTCCTTGGTTGTGCATGAAGCGAAAGTTCATTATGACGCCATTGCTCATCCAAGGCCCTAAGCAATCCGGTTACGACATCGATGTGTACCTAAGGCCATTAGTTAAAGAAATTTTACAGTTGTGGAATGTAAAAGGTGTACGTGTGTGGGATGAGCACAAATAGCAGGAATTTGACCTACACGCATTGCTGTTTGTAACCATCAATGATTGGCCTGCTCTAAGTAACCTTTCAAGACAGACAAACAAGGGATACCCCGTATGCACGCACTGCTTAGATGACACCAAAAGTATATATTTGGAGAAATGCAGGAAGAATGTGTACCTGGGACATCGTCGATTTCTTCTGACCAACCATCAATGTCGAAAGAAAGGCAAGCATTTCAAAGGTGAGGCGGATCACCGGAAGAAGCCCGCCCTCCGTACTGGTGATCACATACTTGCTATGGTCAATGATTTACATGTAATATTTGGAAAAGGGTCCTGGCGGATAATCTGTTCTGAATGACGCTGAGGGACGCACACCCATGTGGAAGAAGAAATCTATATTTTAGGACCTACCCTATTGGAAAGACCTAGAGGCATGCGCACCCATGCTAGGCTTTTTAGGCATGTATGGGAAGACAGAAGATACACCGGAGGCACGGGAGGACTAGCAACGTGTGCATGAAAAAGGCGACATGCATCCAAAGCAGTATGAAGGTCCTGCTAGCTACGCTCTTACCAAAGAAGAGAAGGAAATATTCTTTGAATGCCTGCTCAGTATGAAGGTCCCGTATGGCTTCTCGTCCAATATAAAGGGAATAATAAATATCCCAGAGAAAAAGTTCCAGAACCTAAAGTCTCATGACTATCACGTGATTATGAAGCAACTGCTTCCGGTTGCATTGATGGGGATTCTACCGAAAAACGTTTGATTAGCCATTGATGGTTCACTAGAGCTTGCACAATTTGTTAGCACCTTTAGGATCACTAGAGCTTGCACCATTCCATAGATGGATCACTGGAGCTTGCACACTTTGTTAGCACCTTCAGGATCAACAAAACCTTCTGGTTGCATCATATACAACTCTTCTTTAAGAAATTCATTAAGAAATGCAGTTTTGGCGTCCATTTGCATGTTTTCATAATCATAAAATGCGGCAATTGCTAACATGATTCAGACAGACTTAAGCATCTCTACGGGTGAGAAAGTCTCATCGTAGTCAACCCCCTAAACTTGTCAAAAACCGTTCACAACAAGTCGAGCTTTGTAGATGGTGACATTACCATCAGCGTCTGTCTTCTTCTTCAAGATCCATTTATTCTCAATGGCTTGCTGATCATCGGGCAAATCCACCAAAGTCCATACTTTGTTCTCATACAAGGATCCTATCTCAGATTTCATGGCCTCAAGCCATCTGTCGGAATTTGGGCTCATCATAGCTTCTTCATTGTTCATAGGTTCGCCTTGGTCTAGTAACATGACCTCTAGGACAGGATTACCGTACCACTCTGGTGCGGATCGTGCTCTGGTTGACCTACGAGGTTCAGTAGCAACTTGATCTAAAGTTTCATGGTCATTATCATTTGCTTCCTCTCAAGTTGGTGTAGTCATCACAGGAACGGATTTCCCTGGTGTGATACTTTCCAATTCGAGAGAAGGTACGATTACCTCATCAAGTTCTACTTTTCTCCCACTCACTTCTTTCGAGAGAAACTCCTTCTCTAGAAAGGTTCCATTCTTGGCAACAAAGATTTTGCCTTCGGATCTGTGGTAGAAGGTGTACCCAATTGTTTCCTTAGGATATCCTATGAATACGCACTTCTCCGATTTGGGTTCGAGCTTATTAGGCTGAAGCCTTTTGAGATAAGTGACGCAACCCCAAACTTTAAGAAATGACAACTTAGGTTTCTTGCCAAACCACAGTTCATACGGTGTCGTCTCAACGGATTTAGATGGTGCCCTATTTAACGTGAATGCGTCTGTCTCTAATGCATAACCCCAAAACGATAGTGGTAAAAATCAATAAGAGACATCATAGAACGCACCATATCCAATAAAGTATTGTTACGATGTTCGGACACACCATTACGTTGTGGTGTTCTAGGTGGCGTTAATTGTGAAACAATTCCACATTGTTCTAAATGAAGGCCAAACTTGTAACTCAAATATTCGCCTCCGCGATCAGATCGTAGAAACTTTATTTTCTTGTTACGATGACTCTCCACTCCATTATGAAATTCTTTGAACTTTTCAAATGTTTCAGACTTGTGTTTCATTAAGTAGATATACTCATACCTACTCAAATCATCTGTGAAGGTTAGAAAATAATGATACCCGCCGCGTGCCTCAACACTCATTAGACCGCATACATCGATATGTATTATTTCCAATAAGTCATTAGCTCGCTCCATTGTTCCGGATAATAGAGTTTTTGTCATCTTTCCCATGAGGCACGGTTCGCAAGTATCAAATGATTCATAATCAAGTGATTCCAAAAGTCCATCTGCATGGAGTTTCTTCATGCACTTTACACCAATATGACCAAAATGGCAGTGCCACAAATATGTTGCACTATCATTATCAACTTTGCATCTTTTGGCATCAATATTATGTATATGTGTATCACTACAATCAAGATTTAACAAGAATAGACCACTCTTCAAGGGTGCATGACCATAAAAGATATTACTCATATAAATAGAACAACCATTATTCTTTGATTTAAATGAATAACCGTTTAGCACTAAACAAGATCCAGATATAATGTTCATACTCAACACTGGCACCAAATAACAATTACTCAGGTCTAAAACTAATCCCGAAGGTAGATGTAGAGGTAGCGTGCCGACGGCGATCACATCGACCTTGGAACCATTTCCGACGTGCATCATAACCTTGTCCTTAGCCAATCTTCGTTTATTCCGCAGCTCTTGTTTCGAGTTACAAATATGAGCAACTAAACCAGTATCAAATACCCAGGCGCTGCTACGAGCATTAGTAAGGTACACATCAATAACATGTATATCAAATATACCTTTGCTTACTTTGCCATCCTTCTTATCTGCCAAGTATTTGGGGCAATTCCGCTTCCAGTGACCAGTCCCTTTGCAGTAGAAGCACTCAGTTTCAGGCTTGGGTCCAGCTTTGGGCTTCTTCCTGGGAGTGGCAATGAGGGAGTCCTGGATTAGGGGGTGTCCGGATGGCCGGACTATAGCCTTTGGCCGGACAACTGGACTATGAAGATACAAGCTTGAAGACTTCGTCCCGTGTCCGGATGGGACTTTCCTTGGCGTGGAAGGCAAGCTTGGTGAGGGAGTCCTAGACTAGGGGGTGTCCGGATAGCCGAACTATCATGATTGGCCGGACTCCAAAACTATGAAGATACAAGATTTAAGACTTCGTCCCGTGTTCGGATGGGACTTTCCTTGGCGTGGAAGGCAAGCTTGACGATACGGATATGTAGATCTCCTACTATTGTAACCGACTCTGTATAACCCTAGCACTCTCCGGTGTCTATATAAACCGGAGGGTTTTAGTCCGTAGGACACAACAATCGTACCATAGGCTAGCTTCTAGGGTTTAGCCTCCTTGATCTCGTGGTAGATCTACTCTTGTACTACCCATATCATCAATATTAATCAAGCAGGAGTAGGGTTTTACCTCCATCGAGAGGGCCCGAACCTGGGTAAAAACATCGTGTCCCTTGTCTCCTGTTACCATCCGCCTAGACGCACAGTTCGGGACCCCCTACCCGAGATCCGCCGGTTTTGACACCGACATTGGTGCTTTCATTGAGAGTTTCTCTGTGTCGTCGCCTATAGGCCCGATGGCTCCTTCGATCAACAACAACGCGGTCCAGGGTGAGACTTTTCTCCCCGGACAGATCTTCGTATTCGGCGGCTTCGCACTGCGGGCCGATTCACTTGGCCATCTAGAGCAGATTGAAAGCTACGCCCCTGGCCATCAGGTCATATTTGGAAGTTTGAACTACACGGCCGACATCCGCGGAGACTTGATCTTTGACGGATTTGAGCCACAGCCAGGCGTGCCGCACTATCACGATGGGCATGATTTAGCTCTGCTGCCGGACAGTGCCCTGGAGGCCGCACAAGAGTCCGCTCCGACCCTTAGTTCGGATCCGACGGCGCCAATCGAGGATGGATGGTTGGACACCACCTCGGGGGCTGCTACATCTACAGCGATGGAGCCGAATACCGACCCTGTCCCTCATGAAGCTCGTGACTCCAAGGTGCCGGACTCCTCTCCGGACCCCGAACCTTCCGCGCCCTTGCCAATCGAATCCGATTAGGCGCCGATCATGGAGTTCACCGCTGCGGACATCTTTCAGCACTCGCCTTTCGGCGACATCTTGAACTCGCTAAAGTGTCTCTCTTTATCAGGAGAGCCCTAGCCAGATTATGGTCAGAACGGTTGGGATGCGGACGACGAAGAAATTCAAAGCCCACCCACCACCCACTTTATAGCCACTGTCGATGACTTAACCGATATGCTAGACTTCGACTCCGAAGACATCGACGGTATGGACGACGATGCCGGAGACGACAAAGAACCAGCACCCACAGGGTACTAGAAGGCCACCTCAACTCACGATGTATATATGGTGGATACACCTAAAGGAAGCAATAACGAGGAACAACGGGACGCTGCGAAGGATAATTCCCCCGAAAAACAGCCGAAACGGCGACGCAAACGCCGCCAAAAGTCCCGCCTCGACAACGACAACACCCATGTAGACCCAGCCATAGAGCAGGGCGAACCGGTGGACGACGAACATGCCCCCGAGCAACTATCCGAACAGGATGAATTAAATAAGCAATCCACCCTAGGCGAAAACAATAGTCCGGATGATCTCACACCGGACACATCGTTGGAGCAGAAGAACCTCCACAAAAGGCTCGTCGCCACTGCACGAAGCCTGAAGAAGCAGAAGCAGAAGCTCAAAACAGCGGAAGACGTACTCAGAATGAGATGGAGCAAAGTACTCAAGACCGCAGACAAATACGGCGATAGTCACCAAGCAAAAAGCTACCCGAAGCGTAAACTACTGCCAGAATTTGACGAGGAGGCCGTAGAGCCCCCACAATCAAAAAACAAAGAGGCCGCCCGGTCGGATGGACGACCACATGGAAAACAAAGAGCGGCAAGCGGCGCTGCACACAAGCCGGCACGTGATCCATATAAGGATCCTCGTAAAGAGGACGGCCGGGTCAGGTCCATTTATGGGTCCAGAAAGCAAGCTTCAGAAAGCAAAACAACACGTCGAGTATTCAAAAATCACGGCACACCCAAATACAGGGGCGCCGCACACCCCTTATGTTTCACCGATGAGGTGCTGGATCATGAATTTCCAGCGGGATTCAAACCCGTAAACATAGAGGCATACGACGGAACAACAGACCCTGGAGTCTGGATTGAGGATTACATCCTGCACATACATATGGCCAGAGGAGACGACCTCCACGCCATAAAATACCTACCCCTCAAGCTCAAAGGGCCAGCCCGGCATTGTCTCAAAGGCCTCCCAGAAAATACCATTGGAAGTTGGGAAGAGCTCGAGGATGCGTTTCGGGCAAATTTTCAGGGGACTTATGTCCGCCCTCCGGATGCAGACGATTTAAGTCACATAACTCAACAGCCCGGAGAGTCAGCCCGCAAATTCTGGAACAGGTTCCTCACCAAAAAGAACCAAATAGTCGACTGTCCGGACGCCGAAGCCTTAGCAGCCTTCAAACATAACGTCCGAGACGAATGGCTCGCCAGACACCTCGGCCAGGAAAAGCCAAGGACAATGGCCGCATTAACAAGCCTCATGACTCGCTTTTGCGCGGGAGAGGATAGCTGGCTGGCAAGATGCAGCACCAGCGACCCAAGTACATCTGAAGTCAGGGATGGGAAACCACGACGCAAAAAGGACCAGCGCCGAATTAAGGGAAACGACCCAAAGAGCACGGCAGTCAACGCCGGGTTCAAAAGCTCTTGACAGAACAATAAAACACTGCCTCTCAAGGACAAAAATGACGAGCTATCCAACCTAAACAAAATCTTGGACAAGATATGCCAAATCCACAGCACCTCCGGGAAGCCTGCAAACCATACCCACAGAGATTGTTGGGTCTTCAAACAGTCCGGCCGACTTAATGCCAAACACAAGGGGCTCGCAACACCAAGTGAGGACGATGACGAACTCCACAAGCAGAGCACCGGCAAACAAAGGAATTTCCCACAAGAGGTCAAAACAGTAAATTCACTTCATGTGATAACAGGCAAAAATAGAGCGGCGCCCATTAAAAGGCGCGCCGCACGGTCCACCCCAGCGGAGTCCAGACACTGGATGTCAAAACCAATCACCTTCGACCATCAGGATTACTCCGGAAGTATCCGGAACGCAGGATGGACTGCCCTGATATTAGATCCTATAATCGACGGACTTCAATTTACACAAGTCCTAATGGACGGCGGCAGTGATCTAAACCTGCTATATCAGGACACAATCCGCAGAATGGGGATAGACCCAACCAAAATACGCCATAGCAACACTTCCTTTAAAGGAGTGATGCCAGGCCCATATGCCCATTGTACGGGCTCTCTACCACTAGAAGTTGTGTTCGGCTCATCCGACAACTCCCGTCGCGAAAAGCTAGTCTTCCACATCGCCCCATTTAAAAGTAGCTATCAAGCACTATTGGGACGCGAAGCTTTCGCCCGCTTTAACGCAATACCGCATTATGCATCTCTTACACTCAAAATGCCCGGTCCACGTGGCATAATCTCATTAAAGGGAAACCTCGAGTGTTCCTCGAATAAGGAAGAAAATGAGACTGCCTTGACAGCCACACATTAATCCGGCTTTGCCGATCAAAGCCCCCAAATAGGTCATCCAGACCCCGGACACGGTTAGGTGAGTCCGGCGCAAATAAACAAGGGGCTTACCAGCCGCGTACCCCCTTACAAGGGGCTGCACGCATGTACAATAAGAGACAATAAAGCTCAATTTTATTCGTTTTTTGAATTATACTCTGTTTATACATTTTTCGCACGATCCTCTTTCAAACTAAGTTCTTCTCTTTTACAGATGAACACCGTGCTACACCCGTCCAGGATACGGCACAACGGAGACACAGGCGCAGACGTGCAGTAGGGACCCGTTATAAGGATTCTTTTCAGATTAAGACCCTGCGTAAACCTTTCTTACTGTCTCTTGTTGATACACATCCCCCGGTTCCTCACTATAACCGAGGAGGAGGCTGGCGTTTTGGCATCGGCCGCGTCAGAAATTTTGCACGTACCTGGACACCAGGGGCTTAGCGCATTGTTCTGCCCGTTTTCATAAAGACCGAATACCTCAGGGAGTGTTCGGCGTCTCGAGTTAGGCCTTATATGCATCAGCTCCGAATCATGTCTTTGGGTCAAATGTTGGGTTTGCCCGGCTCCTGTGTTTTGCTGCCTTACTTTCCGCTCTATCGGCTAACGCGGCACCAGGAGAACTACTGCGATTGTGCCCCGGTTCGTCCAGGTGAGCACCTCAGTAGAGAAAGCCGAAAACTGACTGTCATGATATAGCGAGAGACTGGTCAACCACTCAATCGACCACCGAAATGTTTAGAATTCCTCCGCTTTAACGAAGGACCGTTTCCCGGTCAGGCACATACGCGCCCCGAAATCCGGAGAGCGCAGTGCCCCTAGGGGCTATATAGTAGCCCCACCATTGAACTCCTATGGCTAAGTGAAAGTGATAAAGCACTATAGTCCGGTTGCCTAGTTTGCTACGCTATCACCTCCTTCACAGGACCAAGACGTTGGATTAAGTGTGAAAATGCGCTATTTCTTGCAAACACCCCCGCACTATGTGCGTGGGGGCTGAAGCCGAAGACTGCCATCTTTCAGGTTATATACACATATACGTTAATGGCCGCACAGGAGGAATTTCAACACTTGAACGCACAAGTATAAAAAGCCCTTATATTATATTCGAAGCATGGCGTCACAAATCATACATGTCATTTGAACATAACATTTTTCGAGCACTGCGTCTCTATTAAACGAGCGCCCTGCAGGACTTCCCCAAAATAGTGCTCGGCTGGTAAGCGGCTCCTGTCCGAATCCTGGGAAGCAACGTCGGTGGCCTCCATCTCTGCCCAGTATGTTTTAACACGGGCGAGCGCCATCCGTGCACCCTCTATGCATGCCGACCGCTTCATTGCCTTGATATGTGGCACCGCATCAAGGAACTGCTGCACCAAGCCAAAATAACTCTTCGGCTCGGGCCTTTCCGGCCACAGATGAGCCACGACATCCTTCATGGCAAGTCCGGACAACCTATTCAGCTCAGCCCACTCGGCTAACCGATCGGTCAATGGAAGTGGACGCTCCGGACTATGGAATTGCGACCAAAAAAGCTCTTCCATTCCGTGATCCTTCTGACCTCGGAAGTGTGCAACCGCGTCTGCGACACTCGCCGCCAAATTCAGATAGGCATCCTCCGCACCCCACAACTGGCCCAACTGAGCATAGTTCGGATCCGTGAACTTCCTACGCAGCAGAAACGGCTTTCCAGCCGCAATATCACCGGCCTGACGTAGCTCCTCCTTTATAGCTCTCATCGCGGAGCGGGCATCCTTGGCTTTGGCGATGGCCTTCTTCAGGTCCTCTCACTCCGCTCGGCGTTCTCTTTCAAGACACTCATAGCGGTCGGTAGCATCCTTCGGCTTTACGGCCATTTCGGCCATTTCCTCCCTGCTTCGGCAGTGAGCAGCCTGTTCGGCTTTTAGCTCTTCGGCCGCCTTCAAGGCAGCTGCATTACTTTTTCTGGCTTGCTCCTTGGCTCGGGCAAGCTCTGCCCGAAGGTCCTCCATAGCAGCGGCACCATCTGCGTTAAGCATACATGTAGTAAGGCACGGGTGTCAAGCTCCCTTACCAGGTGTTTGCGGAGAAGCCACATACCTTGTGACTCGTCAAGTCGCTTATTAACTAGCGCGATGTCCGCATCCGCAACGTCCAGTTGCCGCTTCAGTTCGGCAACTCCATCAGTCCGGCTAGCCACCGAACGCTTCGCCCCCTGAATAGGAAGGGCGACATCTTAACACCGGATTATGATCCTCGGCACGCCGTCACTTCTGACAACGTACTGAGACTCAGGGGCTACTATCTATACAGGGCGCATTCTATATACAAAACTGTCAGAAGGTATATCATTTTCGCGTACCTCAAACCCCGTCAGTAAACTTCTGACGGCTTCATGCAATCTGCTCTCAGCGGATGAAATCCTTTCAATCACCGTACCCATTAACGCACGGTGATCTTCTGAGATAGATGCTCGCCCGAGCAGATCCTTCAGCTCCTTCGACCGCACACCAGTTGGTGCCGGACCTCCCGGCCCCGCCGGACTCGGGGAAACCCTCCGCGACGACACCTCAGGGTCGTCCGCCCCGCCTGATGGCACGGCAGATGGAGGCGTTTCGCTCTCCATCATCTTCGGACGAAGATCCCCCGAAGATGAGCTCTGCTGAGAAGGGCTGAGATCCGAACTACAAGGTAAAAACTTTGGTCATCTTCAGAAATAAAAACAGGGATGTCCCTTATTACAAAACTCCCCTTTCCACTTACGGCTCGCTGGAGGGCTGATTCCCTTGGGGAAATAGTGCGGCCGGGGCCTCTCCTGGCGCGGGACCCTCTGGTGAAGATTTCTTCCCCCGCTTTGAGGCCTTGACCTCCGGATCTTCAGAAGCGGTCCTCTTCTCCCCTTGGAGGGAGGGATTCTCGATCCCCCCTTCCTTAAAGGCCTCCTTAGCGGAGGCGGTAGCTTTCCTGTTCCCCCCTTCGCCCTCTTCCAAAGGTGCAACCTCCAGCATCTTGGTTAACACGGGATCCGGCGTGGTCTCAGGGAGGGGGGCCGGAGACCTTATCAGTTTTGCTTTTGCTATCCCCTCCTGTTCAAGGGGCAGCTCTTTAAAGGGCAAGTTTACTATAAATGTACGGATAGCATGTCCGGGCACAGGGCTACTTACTTGAGTATCCGGGCGATTGCAGCTCAGACCCGCGTCCTCGGTCAAGTCCGGACACATTCCTTGTGATCCGAAGAACAGCTTATACATCTCCACGGGTGTCGCACCCATGAAGTGTTGGAGAGCTCACGGTCCCTCCGGATTGAATTCCCACAGACGGAGGGGGCGACGTTTGCAGGGCAGAAGGCACCGAATTAGCATGACCTACGCCACTATGACCAGATTGATCTCCCTCTCTTTGAGGTCTCGAATACGGCCCTGGACCGCCCCAGTCAAGCCCTTTGTTGACCCATGACGCCAGCCGTTGTGGAGGGCCCGAGCGAAAGGCAGGTGGCGCCGCCCATCTGGTGCCCCTGGGAGCGGTGATGTAGAACCACTCCTGTTGCCACAAACTAAGATCCTCTTGAAAAAAGCCCTCGGGCCATGGAGCGTCTGCCCTCTTGCTTATAACTGCCCCTCCGCACTCTGCTTGCTGCCCCTCGATCATCTTTGGCTCCACGTTAAAGGTCTTGAGCCACAAACCGAAGTGAGGGGTAGTATGGAGGAAGGCTTCGCATACAACAATGAACAATGAGATGTGGAGGATGGACTCCGGACCCAAGTCATGGAATTCCAACCCATAGTAAAACATGAGCCCCCTCACGAAGGGGTCCATCGGGAAGCCTAAACCCCAACGGAAGTGAGACACGAACACCACGCTCTCACCAGGCTCGGGAGTGGGAACGACTTGCCCTCGGGCGGGTAGCCTATGCGAAATTTCGCTGGTTAGATACCTGGCGTCTCTCAGCTCCAGCACATCTTCTTTCGTGACGGAAGAAGGCATCCACCGGCCTTGTAGGTCGGAGCCGGACATTGTCAAAGGTCCGAAGCGCCCGAATCTGGAACCTTGGGTGTTGGAACTCGAGGCGAGGGGCGGATTCGATTGAGATTGAAGAAAAGGAACAGGCTTTGGTCTCTTTATAAAGGGGTTGAATACCAAGAGCCGTCCCCGTAACCGTTTGGGACTCGCCTTCGATGGAGGGTGCGTGCCAACGGGCGCGGTTGGGTTACCCACGTCCGTATTGATGAGAATTCCGGAATAAGGGGACACGATCTCTGCTTTGACAAGACATGCCAAGGAAACCACTTCGCTAAACGCGCTGAGGTGGAACAATAAAAACAATTCGAATAAAGGCTTGGCCGTGGTATGACGTCATGCCGCGAAATACGTCAGCAGATCGAACTTGTGTAAATATTATTCTCTCTACGGTGGTGTGTGGAATTTATTTTGCAGAACCGGACACTATCCTGGTGTTCAAAATCTTCTATGAATTAATCGGAGGAGGAACCCGCCTTGCAATGCCGAAGACAATATGCGCGCCGGACTCGTCGTCATTGAAGCCTGGTTCAGGGGATACCGAGGGAGTCCTGGACTAGGGGGTGTCCGGATAGCCGAACTATCATGATTGGCCGGACTCCAAAACTATGAAGATACAAGATTGAAGACTTCGTCCCGTGTCCGGATGGGACTTTCCTTGGTGTGGAAGGCAAGCTTGACGATACGGATATGTAGATCTCCTACTATTGTAAGCGACTCTGTATAACCCTAGCCCTCTCCGGTGTCTATATAAACCGGAGGGTTTTAGTCCGTAGGACACAACAATCATACCATAGGCTAGCTTCTAGGGTTTAGCCTCCTTGATCTCGTGGTAGATCTACTCTTGTACTACCCATATCATCAATATTAATCAAGCAGGAGTAGGGTTTTACCTCCATCGAGAGGGCCCGAACCTGGGTAAAAACATCGTGTCCCTTGTCTCTTGTTACCATCCGCCTAGACGCACAGTTTGGGACCCCCTACCCGAGATCCGCCGGTTTTGACACCGACACTTGGCGATACGGATATGTAGATCTCCTACCATTGTAACCGACTCTGTGTAACCCTAACCCTCTTCGGTGCCTATATAAACCGGAGGGTTTTAGTCCATAGGATAGAACAACAATCATACCATAGGCTACCTTCTAGGGTTTAGCCTCTCTGATCTCGTGGTAGATCTACTCTTGTACTACCCATATCATCAATATTAATCAAGCAGGAGTAGGGTTTTACCTCCATCGAGAGGGCCCGAACCTGGGTAAAAACATCGTGTCCCTTGTCTCTTGTTACCATCCGCCTAGACGCACAGTTTGGGACCCCCTACCCGAGATCCGCCGGTTTTGACACCGACACTTGGCGATACGGATATGTAGATCTCCTACCATTGTAACCGACTCTGTGTAACCCTAACCCTCTTCGGTGCCTATATAAACCGGAGGGTTTTAGTCCATAGGATAGAACAACAATCATACCATAGGCTACCTTCTAGGGTTTAGCCTCTCTGATCTCGTGGTAGATCTACTCTTGTACTACCCATATCATCAATATTAATCAAGCAGGAGTAGGGTTTTACCTCCATCGAGAGGGCCCGAACCTGGGTAAAAATATCGTGTCCCTTGTCTCCTGTTACCATCTGCCTAGACGCACAGTTCGGGACCCCCTACCCGAGATCCGCCGGTTTTGACACCGACATTGGTGCTTTCATTGAGAGTTCCTCTGTGTCGTCATCTTTAAGCTCGATGGCTCCTCCGATCATCAACAACAATGCGGTCCAGGGTGAGACTTTTCTCCCCGGACAGATCTTCGTATTCGGCGGTTTTGCACTGCAGGCCAATTCGCTTGGCCATCTGGAGCAGATTGAAAGCTACGCCCCTGGCTATCAGGTCAGATTTGGAAGTTTGAACTATACGGCTGATGTCCGCGGAGACTTGATCTTCGACGGGTTCGAGCCACAGCCAAGCGCGCCGCACTGTCACGATGGGCATGATCTAGCTTTGCCGCCGGACAGTGCCCTGGAGGCCGCACAAGTGTCTGCTCCGACCCTTAGCTCGGAGCCGACTGCGCCGATCAAGGATGGGTGGCTGGACACCGCCTCGAGGGCTGCTACCTCTATGGCGATTGAGCCGAACACCAACCCTGTCCTTTTTGAAGCTCGTGACTCCAAAGTGCCGGACTCCTCTCTGGACTCCGAACCTTCCGTGCCCCTGGCAATCGAATCCGATTGGGCGCCGATCATGGAGTCAGCTGCCGCGGACATCTTTCAGCACTCGCCCTTTGGCAATATCCTGAATTCACTAAAGTGTCTCTCTTTATCAGGAGAGCCCTATCCGGATTATGGTCAGGAAGGTTGGGATGCGGACGACGGAGAAATTCAAAGCCCACCCACCACCCACTTCGTAGCCACTGTCGATGATTTATCCAACATGCTCGACTTCGACTCCGAAGACATCGACGGTATGGACGACGATGCAGGAGACGACCAAGAACCAGCGCCTACAGGGCACTGGAAGGCCACCTCGTCATACGACATATACATGGTGGACATCCCAAATGATGGGAATGGTGATGGAACAACGGAGGATGACCCCTCCAAGAAACAACCTAAGCACCGGCGTCAGCGGCGCCGCTCTAATTCCCGCCACAGCAAAAACGGAGATTCAGGCACCGGAGACAATAACACCCCGGACAGTGCCGGAGACAACCCCCTCTAGCAGGATTCAGCGCATTAGGATGGAGAAGCCAGCCCTCATGAGAGAGCGGCAGACAGAGAGGTAGAGGCCGATAATTACATGCCTCCCTCCGAAGACGAGGCAAGCCTCGACAACGACGAATTTGTCGTGCCTGAGGATCCCGTCGAGCAGGAGCGTTTCAAACGCAGGCTTATGGCCACGGCAAGCAGCCTCAAGAAAAAGCAACAACAGCTTAGAGCTGACCAAGATTTGCTAGCCGACAGATGGACTGAAGTCCTGGCGGTCAAAGAGTACGAACTCGAGCGCCCCTCCAAGAGCTACCCAAAACGCAGGCTGCTACCCCGATTAGAGGAGGAAGCACCTAAACCTACATCACCAGCGCATGATATGGCCGACCGGACACCTCGTGGCCGCGACAGAGAGACCTCTCGGCCCTCCACCCAAGCCGCACCCCGGCGCCGCTCAAAAAATACCAAGGCGCAGGGAAATGCGCCAGACCTGCGGGATATATTGGAGGACAAGGCAAGGCAAACAAGATCGATCTATGGATCGCGTGGGCACCCCACGATACGTGATGATAACCGTCACGCCGGATATGGCAATTCCGGCCGAGCCGAACACAGTAGACAAAGCTCATTTGAGCTGGTCGTGATATAGCCCAATATAGAGGCGCCGCACACCCACTATGCTTCACAGACGAAGTAATGGACCATCAAATCCCTAAGGGTTTCAAACCCGCCAACATTGAATCATACGATGGCACAATAGATCCTGTGGTCTGGATCGAGGACTATCTCCTTCATATCCACATGGCCCGCGGTGATGATCTACACGCCATCAAATACCTCCCACTCAAGCTTAAAGGACCAGCTCGGCATTGGCTTAACAGCTTGCCAGGGGAGTCAATTGGTTGTTGGGAAGACTTGGAAGCCGCATTCCTCGACAACTTCCAGGGCACCTATGTGCGACCACCAGACGCCGATGACCTAAGCCACATAATTCAGCAGCCAGAGGAATCGGCCAGAAAATTCTGGACACGGTTCCTAACCAAGAAAAACCAAATCGTCGACTGTCCGGATGCAGAGGCCCTTGCAGCCTTCAAACATAACATCCGCGACGAGTGGCTTGCCCGGCACCTAGGACAGGAAAAGCCGAAATCCATGGCAGCCCTCACAACACTCATGACCCGCTTTTGCACGGGAGAGGATAGCTGGCTAGCTCGCAGTAACAACATGACCAAGAGCCCTGGTAATTCGGATACCAAGGACAGCAATGGTAGGTCGCGTCGCAACAAGCACAAGCGCCGCATTAATGGCGATAATGCTGAAGATACGGCAGTCAATGCCGGATTCAGAGGCTCTAAACCCGGTCAGCGGAAAAAGCGATTCAAAAGAAATACTCCGGGCTCGTCCAATTTGGACCGAATACTCGATCGCTCGTGCCAGATACATGGCACCCCCGAAAAACCAGCCAACCACACCAACAGGGATTGTTGGGTGTTCAAGCAGGCAGGCAAGTTAAATGCCGAAAACAATGATAAGGGGTTGCATAGCGACGACGAGGAGGAGCCCCGGCCACCGAAAAATAGAGGACAGAAGGGCTTCTCCCCACAAGTGCGGACGGTGAACATGATATACGCAACCCACATACCCAAAAGGGAGCGGAAGCGTGCACTAAGGGACGTATATGCGATGGAGCCAGTCGCCCCAAAGTTCAATCCGTGGTCCTATCCTGCCCGATCACTTTCGATCGAAGGGACCACCCCACTAGCATCCACCATGGCGGATTCGCCGCATTGGTTCTAGACCCAATCGTTGACGGATTTCACCTCACTAGAGTCCTGATGGGTGGCGGCAGCAGCCTGAACCTGCTTTATCAGGATACAGTGCGCAAAATGGGCATAGACCCCTCAAGGATTAAACCCACAAAGACGACCTTCAAAGGCGTCATACCAGGTGTAGAGGCCAACGGTACAGGCTCAGTTACACTTGAAGTGGTCTTCGGATCCCCGGATAACTTCCGAAGCGAGGAGTTAATCTTCGACATAGTCCCATTCCGCAGCGGCTATCACGCACTGCTCGGACAAACCGCATTTGCAAAGTTCAATGCGGTGCCGCACTACGCATACCTCAAGCTCAAGATGCCAGGCCCTTGAGGAGTCATTACGGTCAACGGAAACACCGAACGCTCTCTCCGAACGGAGGAGCATACGGCGGCCCTCAGAAGTACAAAGCAGCCTCTCAAGGCAATTCTCGAGTCCGGCTATTAAACGTCCAGGCACCGTCAAGCGCGCCCGGAGTAACCTACAAAAAGACGGCCTGGCACGTCCCGAGCACGCGTAGCAATGCGGCCCCAACTCCAGCCCTCGCGAAATTGCGAAACCAGTACTATGCATACATAATTACGCTCTGGAAATACCATGGGCATAGGGGGAGGGGCACGACCACGGTAGGCCTAGAATGCGTCTCAACCGCACCAGGGGCTCCCAATTGTGTCATTCTTCTTTTTTCTCTTACTTTCAGGACTCCTTTCTCAAGAAGCCATGTCCGAGTAAAATCGCCGAACACACGATGCAACAGCCAGGGAAGCAGAAAGCTACGTCGAGTGTCCAGGTGGTCTTATAACGAGCAGTATACTTGTTTTACATATCATCCCGCAGCTCGCTCCTGGAGGGAGACATGCCAAATAGTCCCGTCCCTTGCTTATCGCACTATTTGCATCATTCTGCTTTTACCGCAGCTTTTTTGAATAAATAATGCATAGCTTTTGCCTATTATTGCATTCTTTTTTCTATCTATATATGTTCACTTATGAAATGTTGCATCTGTACTCTTTGGTACGGCCAAATACACCAGGGGCTTAAGTACCCCAAAATATGGTGTGATAAGTCCGAACACTTCCACAAGTACGGCACCCCGAACTTATAGCATTATATGCATCGGCTCCGAATCATGTCTTGGGTCAATAGTTGGGTTTGCCCGGCTCCCATGTTTTGGTACCTTACGTTCCGTTATATCGGCTAAGGTAGCGCTGGGAGAACCACTGCGATTGTGCCCCGGTTGAGCTGGGTTAAGCACCTCAGTGGAGAAAGCTAAAACTGACCGTCATGATAGGGCGAGAGCCGGTCGCTGTTCGAGAGGTTTTTCGAATTCCCTAAAGACTTATGCCGCTTAGAGCAAGGAGTCGACTTTGTCCGGCCCAGGCGTGGATAGCGCCCCGAACTCGGTCTTCCGAATACTAGGGGCTTCGCCGAAATTTAAAATTATAGAATTCTATGGCTAAGTGAGAGTGTTCAAACATTATAGTCCGGTTGCCTTGTTCTTTGCGTTGAGCGCCTCCCTCAAAGGACCCAAGAATGGGAAAAAGAGCGCTCAAGTTTATCCCAAACACCCCAGCACTCGTGGCATGGGGGCAGAAGCCGACGACTCGCCATCTCTCAAATTTAATAAACGGCCGCACAGAAGGTAATATTTTAAATTCACAAGCGTTGCTTAGCGCATATGAACAAGTTTTCAAGCGTACAGGATAACAAATGCGACTTTACTCAAAAATTACATCTTTGGAGCATTCACCCACTATAAGGCGGGCACCCTTCAGGACGCCCTCATAATACATCTCGGGCTTGCGATACTCCCTGCTCGGCGGTGGAGCATCCGTCACAAGCTTCTCAGCGTCCATCTTGCCCCAGTGCACTTTAGCACGGGCAAGGGCCCTACGGGCACCTTCGATATAGACGGAGCGCTTGACGACTTCAATCCATGGACAGGCATCCACCAGCCGCCTCACCAGCCCGAAGTAGCTCCTAGGCATGGCTTCCTTAGGCCACAGCCGGACTATGAGGCCCTTCATGGCCTGTTCGGCCACCTTATGGAGCTCGACCAGCTGCTTCAGCTGGTCGCTCAAGGGCACTTGGTGTCCGTCCTCAGCATACTGAGACCAGAACACCTTCTCCGTCGAGCTCCCCTCCTCGGCCCGGTAGAATGCGGCAGCGTTGGACACACTGCGGGGCAGATCTGCGAATGCTCCTGGAGAGCTCCGGATTCGGGTAAGTAACAAGTAATTCACTTTCATGTGCTTGCTTTGCATGAAGAATGCCTTACCCGCCGCTATCTTCTTCATTGCCTCAATTTCCTGGAGGGCTTTTTGGGCTTCGGCCTTAGCGGCTTTGGCGCTCTCAAGAGCCGAGGTGAGCTCGGACTCTCGAGTCTTTGAGTCATGCTCCAAACTCTCGTGTTTTTCCACGAGAGCCTGGAGCTCTTGCCACACCTCCGCCACCCGCGCCTCCTGCTTCTCTCGCTCGGTGTGTTTCACGGCCGCATTGCTTTCGGCCTTGGACACCGCTTCCTTCAGGGTCGCCACCTCATTCGTGGCCCCTGCAATTCTCATGTTATTCCTGTTTTTTTGCAACCACATCTTTTACATACTTCCATAAGGTACTACTTACCTTCCTTGTCCTCGAGCTGCTTTTTGGCAAGGCCGAGCTCGTTTTCGAACCGCTCGAGGCTCTGCTTCAATGCATTAACCTCCGCAGTCAGTGCGGCAAAGGTCAGCAGCGCAGCCTGCATTCCCCATATTGACATACTTATGTTAGACTCCTGCGTACATCTTTTTAGATCCTCAGTTCGGCTTTTCTTTCCGAACACCAAACTGAGCATCAGGGGCTACTGTCTATGCGGTAATATTTTTACATATCTTAATACATACCTCAAAGCCTGTTAGAAGGCTGGCACAAGCTTCAGTCAACCCGCTCTTGGCGGACTGAACTTTCTGGATCACCACACTCATAACAGTGCGGTGCTCCTCGTCGATGGAGGCGCCGTTAAGCGCCTCCAGCAAATTATCCGGTGCCTCCGGTTGGAGGGAGGTCACTGGTGTCGCAGTCTCGCCCTTCTTACGAAGGGGCCGCCTGCCGAACTCCGGAACCACTGAAGGTTCCGGTGCGGAGTCCGGCCCAGGGCCAGACTTAGAGCCCTTTGGGGTTTTATCCCCCTCGCGCCTGGAGTCGGGGAGGTTGCCTTGCGGCGCCTCCTGGACCACCTCCTCCGGGCTGGGCCCCTTTTGGGACCCCACCTCGGCGTCATCCGCAGCGCGAGGAGAGGAGGCAGCCGGAAGTGAGGTGATGTTCATGTCCGACGAATCCAGGGAGCCGCTCGTTGAAGCGTCGAGCTCGTCCTTGGGCGGGCTGCAGGGTTATATTCGGCGTTAGGAGATTCTGTACGACAAACAAAACGCCATGAGTTATTCTGGTATCCGGACACTTACGATGTCGCCAGGGGCTTAATCCTCGGTGGCCACTCCTCTTCGCCGTCGTCGGCGTTGGTGGAGTAGTCCGGAGGAAGGGTCCTTCCCTTCTTGGACCCTTCGGCCTCCCCCGTTGGGGCGGCCTTCCTTTTCTTCTCTCCCCCCGCTGGGGGAGAGGCCTCTTCTTCCTCCTCCTCGTCTTCGCGGGAGGAGTCCGCCTCGGAGTCATTGGACAATGAGTCCGACAACACCTGGCGCCGAGAACTCCTTCGAGTTCCCGTGGCCTTCTTCTTGGCCTTCTTCTCCGGCACCACGTGAGGTGCCGGAACCAGCAGCCCCATCAATCGGGCGTCCGCTGGGTCTTCTGGCAAGGAAGCCAGACAGTTAACCTGCCCGGACGTCTTTTGCCAGGCCTGTCAAAGGTAAGGGAGTTTAGATCCCGCATAGAGTCAAACTATGGAAAATATGAGTCCCGTAAAGGGTAAAGTAGCTTACCTCGCTGGCTTGACGCTGCGAGCTGTATCTGCGATCTTCGGTAGCGGATGCGGGAGCCTTGGCGCCCTTGAACAGCACCTTCCAGGCATCTTCGTACGTAGTGTCGAAGAGCCTGCTCAAGGTTTGGTGATGTGCCGGATCAAACTCCCACAAGCTGAAGGCCCGTTGTTGGCACGGGAGGATCCGGCGGATGAGCATGACCTAGACTACGTTGACAAGCTTGAGATTCTTGTTCACCAGGCTTTGGACGCAGGACTGAAGTCCGGTCAGCTCTTTCGAATTACCCCACGTCAAGCCCGTCTCTTTCCAAGAGGTGAGCCGTGTAGGGAAGCCAGATCGGAATTCGGGGGCCGCTGCCCATTTAGGGTCACGCGGCTCGGTGATGTAGAACCATCCCGACTGCCGCCCCTTTATGGTCTCCACAAAGGAGCCCTCGGGCCATAAGACGTTGGGCATCTTGCCCACCATGGCACCTCCGCACTCCGCTTGGCGGCCGCCCACTACCTTCGGCTTGACATTGAAGGTCTTCAGCCATAAGCCGAAGTGGGGCTGGATGCAGAGGAAGGCCTCGCATACGACGATAAACGCCGAGATGTTGAGGATGAAATTCGGGGCCTGATCATGGAAATCCAGGCCGTAGTAGAACATGAGCCCCCGGACAAATGGGTGAAGTGGAAAACCTAGTCCGCGGAGGAAGTGGGTGAGGAACACCACCCTCTCATGGGGCCTGGGGGTGGGGATAAGCTGCCCCTTGTCGGGGAGCCGATGCGCGATGTCACTGGACAAATATCCGGCCTTCCGCAGCTTTTTGATGTGTCCCTCCGTGACGGAGGAGACCATCCACTTGCCTCCCCCTTCAGACATGGCTGGGGAAGGTTGAGGCGAGATGTGTGGACTTGGGCGCTGGAGCTCGAGTGTGGGGAAATGGATGAGCAAAGGAGGAAGAAGGTGTGTGTGAAAAAGTGGATCCTTATCCCCTTATATGGACGGACGAAGCTATGCGTCCCCACCAGCCTGGTAAAACTCGCTTATCTCCCAAGCGCCGTAATCAATGGCGCGGTTGGGTTACCCACGCCCGTATTGATGAGAATCCTAGAATAAGGGGACACAATCTCTGCTTTGACAAGACGTGCCAAGGAAACCGCCTCACTAAACGCACTGAGGTGGGACAGTAAAAACGATTCGAATAAAGGCTTGGCCGTGGTGTGATGTCACGCCATGAGATACGCCAGCAGATTGAATTTGTGTAAATATTATTCTCTCTACGGTGGTATGTGGAACTTATTTTGCAGAGCTGGACACTATCCTTGTGTTCAAAATCTTCTATGAAGTATTCGGAGGAGGAACCCGCCTTGCAATGCCGAAGACAATATGCGCGCCGGACTCGTCGTCATTGAAGCCTGGTTCAGGGGCTACTGAGGGAGTCCTGGATTAGGGGGTGTCCGGATGGCCGGACTATAGCCTTTGGCTGGACTCCTGGACTATGAAGATACAAGATTGAAGACTTCGTCCCGTGTCCGGATGGGACTTTCCTTGGCGTGGAAGGCAAGCTTGGCGATACGGATATGTAGATCTCCTACCATTGTAACCGACTCTGTGTATCCCTAACCCTCTTTGGTGCCTACATAAACCGGAGGGTTTTAGTCCGTAGGACAGAACAACAATCATACCATAGGCTAGCTTCTAGGGTTTAGCCTCTCTGATCTCGTGGTAGATCTACACTTGTACTACCCATATCATCAATATTAATCAAGCAATAGTAGGGTTTACCTCCATCGAGAGGGCCCGAACCTGGGTAAAAACATCGTGTCCCTTGTCTCCTGTTACCATCCGCCTAGACGCACAATTCGGGACCCCCTACCCGAGATCCGCCGGTTTTGACACCGACAGGCAACTTGCTTGCCATTCTTCTTGAATTCCTCTTTCTTTCCCTTGCCCTTTTTCTTGAAACTAGTGGTCTTGTTAACCATCAACACTTGATGCTCCTTCTTGATTTCTATCTCCACAGGCTTGAGCATTGCGAAGAGCTCGGGAATTGTTTTGTTACTCCCATGCATATTATAGTTCATCACGAAGCCTTTGTAGCTTGGTGGTAGTGATTGAAAAACTCTGTCAATAACACAATCAACTGGAAGATCAACTCCCAGCTGACTCAAGTGATTATAATACCCAGACATTTTGAGTATGTGTTCACTCACAGAGTTGTTCTCCTCCATCTTGCAGCTATAGAACTTGTTGGAGACTTCATATCTCTCAACCCGGGCATTTGCTTGAAATATTAACTTCAACTCTTGGAATATGTCATATGCTCCATGACGTTCAAAACGTCTTTGAAGTCCCGCTTCTAAGCCGTAAAGCATGGCACACTGAACTATAGATTAGTCATCAGACCGAGCTTGCCAGACGTTCATAACATCAGCTTCAGGTCCTGCAACAGGCCTTTCACCTAGCGGTACATCAAAGACATAATTCTTCTGTGCAACAATGAAGATAATCCTCAAGTTACGGACCTAGTTCGGGTAGTTGCTACCATGCATCATCTTTCAACTTAGCTTTCTCTAGGAACGCATTAAAATTCAGGGGAACGGTAGCTCGGGCCATTGATCTACAACATAGATATGCAAAACTATAAGACTAAGTTCATGATAAATTAAGTTCTGTTAATCAAATTACTAATTAAAGAAATCCCACTTAAATAGGTATCCCTCAAGTCATCTAAGTGATACGTGATCCAAATCAACTAACCCATGTCCGATCATCACGTGAGATGGGGTAGTCATCAATGGTGAACATCTCTATGTTGATCATATCTACTATATGACTCACGTTCGACCTTTCGGTCTCCAATGTTCCGAGACCATGTTTGTACATGCTAGGCTCGTCAAGTTTAACCCAAGTATTCTGCATGTGCAAAACTGTCTTACACCCGTTGTATGTGAACGTAGAGTCTATCACACCCGATCATCACATGGTGTCTCAAAACGATGAACTGTAGCAATGGTGCATACTCAGGGAGAACACTTTTATCTTGAAATTAAGTAAAGGGATCATCTTATAATGCTATCGCCGTTCTAAGCAAAATAAGATGCATAAAAGATAAACATCATATGCAATCAAAATATGTGACATGATATGGCCATCCTTGTGCTTTTGATCTCCATCTCCAAAGCATCGTCATGATCTCCATTGTCACCGGCTCGACACCTTGATCTCCATCGTTGTGTCGTGGTCATCTCGCCAACTATTGCTTCTACAACTATTGCTAACTCATAGCGATGAAGTAAAGCAATTACATGGCGTTTGCATTTCATACAATAAAGAGACAACCATAAGGCTCCTGCCGGTTGCCTGATATCTTACAAAACATGATCGTCTCATACAATAATGTATATCACATCATGTCTTGACTATATCACATCATAACATACCCTGCAAAAAACAAGTTAGACATCCTCTACTTTGTTGTTGCAAGTTTTACGTGGCTACTACGGGTTTCTAGCAAGAACCGTTCTTACTTACGGCAAAAACCACAACGGTGTTTCGTCAAGTTTGTTGTTTTAACCTTCTTCAAGGACCGGCCGTAGTCAAATTCGATTCAACTAAAGTAGGAGAAATAGACACCCGCCAGCCACCTTTATGCAAAACTAGTTGCATGTCAGCCGGTGGAACCGGCCGGTCTCAAGTGTGTTGACATGTAAGGTTGGCCCAGGCCGCTTCATCCCAAAATACCGCCGAATCAAAATAAGAAGTTTGTGGTAAGCAGTATGACTATCACCGCCCACAACTCTTTGTGTTCTACTCGTGCATGTCATCTACGCATAGACCCGGCTCATGATGCCACTATTGGGGAATGTTGTATGGAATTTTCAAAAAAACTCTACACACACGCAATGATCTATCCATGGAGATGCATAGAAACGAGAGGGAGAGTTTGTCTACATAGCCTCATAGACCATAAGCGGAAGCATTTGACAACGCGATTGATGTAGTCGAACTTTCTTTGCGATCCAACCAATCGAGTACCGAACGTACGGCACCTCCGTGTTCAGCACACGTTCAGCTCGGTGACGTCCGCGCCTTCTTGTTCTAGCAAGAGGGCGAGGTAGTGGATGAGTTCCGGCAGCACGACGGCGTGGTGACGGTGATGGTGAAGTGATCTCTGCAGGGCTTCGCCTGAGCACTATGAAGATATGACAGAGGATGCAAACTGTGGAGGGGGACGCCGCACACGGCTAAGGGATTGATCAGTGTTATGTGTGGCGCCCCCTCATGTATATATAGGTGGGAGGGAGGGAGGAGCAGCCCTAGGGGCGCCCCAAGTAGGAGGAATCCTACTTGGGCTCCCTCCCAAGTCTGCGCCCCCTTCCATATGTGTGTGCGGGAGAAAGGCAGGGGAGGGAGGCGCCCCCCTTTCCTTTCTCCCTTGAGGAGGGAAAGGCAGGAGGGGTTTCCCCCTTCCCCTTTCCTTCCCCTAGGGCTGGCCGGCTAGGGCAGGGGCGCACCAGCCCTTTGTGGGCTGGTCTGTCCCCTCCTTGGCCCATTAAGCCCATACATATGTCGGGGGTGCCCGAAACCCCTTCTAGTGACCCAATAAGTACCCGATACCCTCCAAAACACTTCTGGTGTCCGAATACTATAGTCCTATATATCAATCTTTACCTCTTGACCATTTCAAGACTCCTCATCATGTCCATGATCTCATCCGGGACTCCGAACAACATTCAGTCACCAAATCATATAACTCATATAACACTATATGTCAACGAACGTTAAGCGTGTGGACCCTACGGGTTCGAGAACTATGTAGACATGACCGAGACACCTCTCCGATCAATAACCAATAGCGGATGCTTTAAACAGTAACAAAAAATCGTCCTTTCTCAAAGCACCTAACTTAATTGGTCTGATGGTTCCTCTCCTGTTTGCAATAGACAGTTTCCTAGTTGTTATAATTATCATATTGCCATTTGCACCTCCAGACTTGAAAGGAGTCAACAATTTATTCCATCTGCTATCATCCATGTCTTCCCAGACATCATCTAATATGAGTAGAACCCTCTTTGATTTAATATGTCCCTTCAAGACCTCTTGAAGCTTGGGAAAGCTGCATAGGCCATCATGCATTTCTTGGGAGACGCAATCTAACATCTCTATTGTAACTATCATTTCATCAAAGTTGTTAGACACCCAAATCCATATCTTGTGATCAAACTGACTTCCCAAAGCTGGATCATTGTATACGAGCTGAGCGAGAGCTGCCTTCCCAACTCCTCCAATGCCTATAATAGGCACAGTTACAGTGGTAGTTGATTTGTGTTCCTCTATCAACTTTTTGATGGATCTCTTCTCTGTGGCTCTCCCATACACTTTTCCTTGAATAAGACTTGATGTTCTTCGGCGTGTATCTGAGATAGTACTCTGACAGTGATTAGAACTTGCACCACCAGAGTCTGACCCAAGTATCTTGAGAAGCTTTGTGACAGCCTCTCGTTTGACTTGCAGCTGACTAGTGATGTCTTGTATCCTTTCGGGAAATGTGTCCTTGTTCCACCTGTTTGGATTAGCTGTGGCGATGTGTGTTGACTCCTCACTGGTTCTCATCCTTTTTCTGCTGGACGAATCACCAGTTGCAACAGGCGTAGGAATCCTAGTAGCATCAGTGGTTCTGCAATAAGTTATAGATGTATACAAAGGCAGTGAGAACCTTAAATGTTCCTTAAGCAGATGTATAAAAGAAGACTATAAAGCAATGTCCCAATGCAAGGCATAACTAATTTTGGTACCTTAAATGTTCATTTGCTCCACGTTTGTGGCTACAACCTTTGCTATTGAGATGATTGCGCAAAACTGATGTCCCCATTTTGGTTGTGCACATGACCACTTTTTCACAGTGCTTACATCTTGCTTTGGCAGGGCCTCCGTTTTGTTCAAACTCTGTGATTTCAAAATGAATCCATTCCTTGGACCGTAGCCTGCCATTACTGCTACTCTGTACATCATCGGCATTTTCTCTACATCTCTCAACAGTTTGCCGCATCCCATGACCATCCGTTTCCAGAAGTGTCTCTAAGATAGAAGAAGAAGTGGACCAGACCAGATATTTAGCATAGTCGTCGTGCTTCAGGAAAAATGAAATTGGAATTGCCGATTAACAAGCAATTCAGCAGATACTTTGATCTAAAATAACGTGTTACCAGTATTACCTGGTTGGAGCTCCTGCTGGAGCCTGTAGCAATCGAGCTCGTCGACCACATCGTCGGCGTTGTATAGCAGCTCCTTGACCCGAGCGAGGGATTTGGTCAGCGGCTTGTTTCCGGCCGCCCTCCCCTGCACAGTAGAGACCACCATCTCCACCGCTTCCACCTCAGACTTGAGCCTCCCGATGTCGTTGCCGAGGCCAGCTTGGTGAATCCATGACTCCAGCTTGCCGCCGGCTGGGAGATTTGCAAGGATGGTATCTGCGAGCCACCCGATCGCGGCCTCCAGATTGGTGTCTTCCACCGCCTCCATGAGCAGATCCCGGTGGAAGCAGCAGCAACGAAATGGGGAGGGCACTGCCGGCCTGGAGGGGTTGGTGGCTGTGACTGCTATCACCGGCGTGCTGCGTTGGTTTTCTCTCCGGCTCCTTCCGGATGCTCTGCATAACAATTGTTAATCCTATCGTGTTGTCAGTGCGTATCGAGTCATGGCTCCTGTAAAGCCTAAGCACAAGCGCCAAACCAATGATGCATCTCGCTGTTAAACTAAGCAGCAAAGTGGGCCCGCGCAAATGCCTGAGCAACATCATAATGCGTGTACTGGAATTTCTACAAGCAAATGTACATAACACTAAGAAATTTGTATGAAGATAAATGCGCATATAGTCTATTATTGTTGTGGCTGCTCTACGATGAATGATTTCGGTGCTCAAGAAAAGTTGTATTATGTGCACACTGTGTGTTAGTTAACGACCAATTTGTTTCATTTCCATATAAAAAAAATAAGCGTTTCTGATTCTTTTTGATAAATAAGCGTTTCATATATATTCTTTTTGATAAATGATGAATTTTATTGGTTTATAATGGAGCATCAAGACGAAACAAACACAATGAGTCCACACACCAGATGCTTCTGTCGGGTTTCCTATTTTTCAAACTTTATCTTGAGTTGTTCTGCATGATACTTGACCATGCACCGGATGCGACCCTCACAATGCATGTCATGGAAAATATTCTTGGCAATATTTTCTACGACGAATTTACGTGATTTTGCTCATCCTCGGCACAAGTAAAGAAATCCTATAATCATGCGTACTTGTGCAGAGGGTGTCATGAGTATAACTGCATAACTTCTTTTAAGATTTTGATATTGATCTTGTGGTGTTCCAATGGAACTTATCCAGAAATCATTGACCACCCGCATGCCGGGCGTTATTTGTACACCATCTTTCTTCTATCTGGGGATTCCTTTGCGTGTTTATAGTGCTCCCATGACCAGGTTGTTTCTGTAGTATCGTTCGACAAAGTGACCAGGCCAGGGTAACGTAACTTACATACAAGGCCAATGATGATGATCGACAGGTGTGGCGGCAGAATGTCCACAACATGTGTGAAGCCCGTTTATAATGGAAAGACAAGCCATTCTGTATGTGATGACATATTCTAGGTGCGGAATCAAGTAATTTGTAAGAGTCGAGCTAACAACATGCCTGGGGAAGGCCCACGCAACACGCTTTTTTCGTCGTAGTGGTGATAGATGGACCCCCACCCCCCCTCTTTCCGGCCACCTCCATCTCATGGTCCGCATCGGCCACCACTTGTGAGGGAACATCCCAACCCGCGGATCTTGACGAACAACAAGTTGTCGCTCATCCTCCCCCTCCTCCTTATCCTCGTCCTCCGCCTCCCTAACCTCCTCCTACAATGGAAGTGCACATTTTTTTGAAACGAAAGGGGTTGCCCCCCTGCCCCAACTTTTTATTGAAAAAGCAAAGGCAACCGACGAATAGAGTTTACAGCTCTCGGCTCCAGCCAGAAGTAGCCACAGCAGAATTATTACAGACTCAAACATCCAACAGATTAAAAGTCCACTAGAGAACTACGAATGGCCCCTATAGGAACTACAAGCGCAGAGGCACTGAATTCCCTACAGGCGCATCATCCTGCCAGACAATTCTAAGCAACTCCCCGCGATGATGGTCGAGCAGCTTCAAGCATTGGAGGAGTAGCACAGCCTGGGATTCCACGCACAAGATCTTCCATTGATATATATGTCTCCCCACCATCCCCAGTACACATTTGATGCTTCTCCATCTTCGCCCCTGGAACACAATTTCATTTCGAAACAGCCATAAGCTCCATAAGGTAGCAGCAGAAATCAAATTCACAGCATCAAAACTTTTTTTCTTCTTCCAAAAAGGAAGCAATGACTCAAACGAATTAGGTACAGGCATCTTGGTACAGTTAGCTATCACCAGCCAAACTTGACGAGCCACTACACAGTCAAAAAACAGATGTTGGAGGCTTTCAGGTTCACAGCAGAAGACACAAGTCAGGTCTTCCACATGCTGGCGTTTAGCCAGATTATCCCTAGTTAGACTCTTATTATTCACAATCAGCCACAAAAAAATGGATATTAGGGGGAACTTTGATTTTCCAAATATAATCCCTCCAGATAGAGACCATGCCCCCCCAATTAATCATCTTATACATAGATTTAACAGAGTATGACCCTTTACTTTCCAAAGACCAAACAGGCTTATCAGCCAAGTTGTTAAAAGGAACCCTTTTAATCATACTGAGAAGTTCATTCCAGGAACACAAGATATCTTCACTAACACACCTTCTAAAGGTCAGCTGGAGATTCTCCCCATCCCACACCTGAGCCACTGAGGCATCTTGTTGTTGACAAATCACAAAAAGATCCCAAAAGCTAGTCTTGAGTGAACAATCACCCACCCAGGTATCATGCCAAAAGGAAATATTTCTCCCATTCCCAGGAATCCATCTATAAAAAGTTTTGGCAGCAGAGCAAGCCCAGGTGAAACTCTTCCAGAAGGGAGAGCCTACCCCAGACTTAGCCCAAAGTATGTTTGGTCTATTCACATTATACTTGTACTCCAACAATTTCTTCCAGTCACTATCCCTATCATCAAAAAATCGTTTACTCCAGGCAGCCAGCAGGGACATATTGAATTCCCTAAGATTAGGGACCCCCAAACCACCCCACTCTTTCCTTTGGGAGACCAAACCCCACTTGGCAAGGTGGTACTTATGGTTGTCTCCAACATTACCCCAGAAAAAATGAGCCATTTGAGAAGTAATAGCATCAATAGCCCACTTAGGAAATTTCATAATAGACATTAAGTAGGTAGGAATACTTGCTATACAGGTAGTAAGTAAAATCAACTTGCCCCTATAAGACAGATGTCTGCCCAACCACCCAGAAATTTTCCTAATAATTCTATCAATAATGGGTTGAATATCTTCTCTTCTAAGCTTCTTGAAGTGAAGAGGGACCCCAAGATACTTAAAAGGGAAATCCCCAATTTGACAACAAAAGATCTGGGCAAATTCCTTAGCAGTCTCCTCATCAAGGTTAATGGTATGCAAATCGCTTTTGTGAAAATTGATACAAAGACCAGAGAGTTTTTCAAAGCAAGCCAGGATCCACTTCAAGTGTCTGGCATGGTCAGCAGAAGCATCCAAGAACAGTAGTGTATCATCAGCATACTGCAGGCTGACCACACCACCAGGCACAACATGAGGCAGAAGCCCTTTGATCAAGTTATGACTAGTGGCTTTCTTAAGCATCTTAGAAAAATATCAGCCACTAGGTTAAACAGAAGAGGAGAGGAAGGATCACCTTGTTTCAGCCCTTCCCCCCTGGAAGTGCACATGTTTAGCTAAAGATCTTTCTCTCAGCCACATTGTAATAGCAACAGATGGAAGCATCGCGGCTAGGCAAGATCTCCTTTCCACTCTCGCGACCGCATCGTCCCCGCGGGCGACCGGCCGCGCGGCGACCTCTCCTCCTCCAGCCCCCCCTCTCTTCTTCCTTCCCGCCACCGTCGCTGGCGCCCACGGCCGTCCTGGCCTCGAGGACGCTGGTGGCGGCGGCCCCCTGACATTCCTCTCCTGGTGGCACTCTGGCGCGGGGCAGAGCTGCACCGGGGGGTGCTCCTAGGCGGCGCGGTCTGGCTGGCGGCGGGGTTCCTCCTCGCGGCGTGGGTGGGCGGCTGGGCGGCGGCACCGTCATTCGCGGCGGGGTGGCGCAGCGGCGCTGCCTGGCAGCGGCACTCGGCCCAGATCTGGGCCCTACGGGCCCCATCTGGGCCTCGGCGGGCCGACGGCGGGGCGGGTATGCGGCGTGACTCCCGGGAGGTGGGGGAGCGGCGATGAACGGCGGGGGCTGGCGGCGCCGTTGCCAGCTTGCTGCAGCGTGGCCGGCGGGGCTTAGCGGGCCCTTTTCGGGCCTGGCCGGGCCAGGGGTGGCCTGGTATGCCCCGCTGCCGTGTCCGGACGGCTACCGCGACGGTGCCGGAGGCCCTGGCCTCTCACACGACGGCGGTGGAGGTGGTTCCCTCCCGCTCGGCCTTGGTGCTGCTGCTCCCGTCGCTTGGACCTTCTCTCCGGTCTTCTTGGCCTCATGGTGGTGCTCGCAGCGAGACGGCGTTGGTGGCGGCACTACCGTGATGGAGCATGGTGTTGGGCGGTGGTTTGGCTGATCGGCTCCGGTTGGCCGGTGGGGTTTGGAGTGCGGGAGAAATCCTTGCCGGTTCGTCCGGCTCCGATGCGGTGACACCAGCGGGTGCCACTATCCCTTCTTGGAGGGTGTCGGTTGTAGCTATCCCCCACCTCCCTCCACGTACTGGGGGAAACCCTAGGACTTGTCCGGGAAGCAGCGTCGTTGGTGTCGCATCCCTTCTTGGAGGTGCTTCTTAGTTCGCGGTAAATCGGAGCCTCGGGGTGTGGTGGCTTGTTTGGAGGGCGCAACGGTCGCAAGTCTTCAGCGCTTTGTTGAGCTGCCCTTCTTCTTTTTCTTTGGGCTTGATGTGCTGCTGGCCCCAGCATTGCGATGTGTACAATGGTGGTTTGCTTTGGAATACAAAGCGGGGGGAAACCCTTTTGCTTTGGAATACAAACCGCCAACTAAACCTTTGCACGACAACTTTTCGGTTTGACACTGAATTGTACACTTAAACCGTTAATTGAAAACCGGCTTTTATATTTCCTTTTAGTCCCCCTTCCGAGATGACAAAACAATTCTCTGCTTGCAATTGGGTTCCGTCCCGGATCACGGAAACACAAATCAACGGATATGCCACCACTGGCGCTTTAGCCTCAAAAAGGGTCCTTCATTGGCGAGTTCCGGGCTCTAAATGCCCACCTGAACCTCAAGATGGAGAAGTGATTGTATTTATGCAACACTTAGACCGGGGATTCAGCCCGCCCGGATCAAAAAATTTACGGGATGTCCTCGCAAGCTTCCAACTCCATCCACAAGATATTGGACCGAACTCCGTGTCCAATATATGCAACTTTCAAGTATTCTGTGAAGTCTACCTTCAAGAAGAACCATCCGTGGAGTTGTTCCGGGATTTTTTTCATTTGAACCGCCGTACGGAATTCTCGGATGGTCCCAACACAGAGCTTGGTGGCATTTCAATTCAGAAAAGGAAAGAAGTTGATTTCCCCCATGCAAAACATCATAGCCATCCTAAAGATTGGAATCAGACTTGGTTTTATTGCCGGAACACTGCCCCTGACGGAGAAAATCCTTTGCCGGGTTATCGCCCTCACCGGCTTAGCAATGGTCACCCATTACAATCACGCTTATCCGCCGCAGAACGGAAAAACTTTGCACCTCAACTCGCCAAGCTCCGGGCTCCCATGGCCAACGGTTTGACTGGCATTGATCTCGTCCGCTGCTGGGTTTCTTGGGGCATTTTACCTTTAAGCCGCCGCCCCGGATTGATGCATGAATATACTGGCAACGTCAAAGACCCTCAACGATATCATGAAGTAGTAATGACAGACCTTGAAGTTACTGAATCTGTGAAGAAGATGCTTGATGAAACGATCTCTGCATGCAGCCAAACCGGGTTGCCACCTTTTTACGTCTCCAATAAACCGCCAGCGGTAAAGTTCTTCTTAATACTTACTGACTCGCCTCCGCATTAACTATGTACTAACCTTTTCTTGCCTTAATTTCAGGCTAACAGCTCCTTCTGGAAGCGGACTAAACCGGCCAGGGCTCCTTGTGCAAAGAGCAAGGTCACCAAGAAAATTGCCAAGAAGAAAACCACCGAGTCTTCTGATCCGCCAGAAGATGAGGAATCAGACGCAGAGGTAGAACTTGACTCACTTGGTTCCTTTTTCGTACATCTTATTGGCAATGATTATTCCCAGGATGATGCTGAGGCCAGCCACGCAGACCATGTTGAGGTAATTACTCTTTCTTCCGATTCAGATCTTGTACCGGTTCAAAGAGTTCGCCGTACAGTCCAGAAAGTAAAACAATCTCACCCCCTTGCTCAGTTGGATCCAAAATTTTCTTTGAAGACACAGCAAGCTGCAGAGCGTCACACAACCCGGCATAGTGGTCAGCAAATCACTTCGTCCGGTTTAGCAGATACACCAACCCGGAAACGTCGTCCAGAGGTGACTTGTTCTCCTGAAAAACTTTATCCTTTGAAGGGTTTCTTCCGATGCCCACTCAATCCGTCTGACCCGAATTATCAGGCATCTTCCAACTCGTCCGGTGGTTCATCAACCACTCAGCTGCCTCCTCTCAAGACCGTCGCTGGGTAAGTACATTGTTCCTTAACTTGTTTCTTCATGTGTCGGTTTATCATATTCTAACTTTTGATGTTGTAGTGCCAAGGCCCGACTAAGTAAGAAAGCCAAGACCAGCGATGCTACTGATGATGTTGATCCGAAGAAGACCCCAGAGAATGATGGCGAAAATCCTGAGATTGCCATAGACAGCTCTGCTCCGCAAAACCCAGGCGCTGATGCTAATCCGCCAAAAGTTGAACCGGATGTACATGTTGATACATCACATCCTCATGCCCCTCCAAGTCCAATTGCTGAGCAGCGGGATTCAACCGCTGATCCGCCAAGCCCAGTTAACAGACCACCAAGCCCTGCTGCCAAAGCGCCAAGCCCTGTTAAGAATGTCAATCCATCAAGCCCGGCCAAAGATGATGATGTTGTTGTTACTGGCACTGCATATACCGCCCCTGGTAATCCGGTTGCTCTATCAAAGCACACTGCCAAGGATGAATTTGCTGCTATGAGCAAGGGGAAGGGGAAGACTGATTTGTCAGCCTATGTTGATCTTTCTGCTCAAGACCTTCACTCCGGTTTCTTGAACCGGCTTTACACCAGCTAGGATTATGAAGCCGGTTTGGTAAATCTGATGAAGGAGCGCTATGAGGTAAACAGTTTGATCTTTTGCTCTGTACCTTCATTGCATTGTAGCCCCCAAGGGCCGGTTTTTCTTTAGAAAGTCAAACCGGGACTTTTATATTTCGTACTGTACTTTGTTGATTTTCCTTGTGTATTGTTTGATCAAACACACATTAGCCCCCAAGTGCCATGATTAAAACTTGTATTAATCCGTGGGACTTCAACAATTAGTAGGAAAAAATGATCCACATTAGCCCCCAAGTGCCAAGTGTATAACTAGTTATATGCTTGGGACTTTCAAAGATATTGACACACTCTTCTGACTGTTGCAGACTGAGATAAATCAACAAGTCTCTCAAATTGCGGATCTTCAAGAGAATCTTAAATCCCAACAAGAAGAAACCACCAAGGCAAAAGATGAATTAAAAACCGCCTTAACCACCATGGAGCAGCTCAAAGAGTGGTTCAAGTCTGAAAGGGCCAACTGGGACACTGAAAAGGCTGGATTGCTGAAGCGGGCGGAAGATGCTGAATCAGCTCTTAAACCGGTGGCGGAAGAACTTAGTGGATTGAAGCGCCAAGTTAATGCCATGACTTCTGCAATATTTGGTAAGTATCTTTTGCCAAGGCTTTGTAACTGTCATGCTTTGAAATTTCTCCGGTTTAACATGAAATTCTTAAACCGCTGTAGGTAGCCGCATTGCTCATCTGGGCTCTGATATGCGGAAGAAACTAAAGGCCGCCTATACACTGATTGAACAGTTGTATACTAGTGCCCAGCGGGTTATCTGCGCATCTTCCTACGACAATGCGGCCCCAACACTGATCAAGGACACGCTGGCTAGGTTATCTATGACACCAGCACAGATAGAAGAGTTGAAGCGATCCGCTGCCAGGGCTGGCACTTTGTTAGCACTTACTCAAGCCAAGGCATGGATAGCTGATCTTGATCCGGTTGATATAGCCAAGGGCTTCCCCGATGAACAAGAAAACGGGGAAGTGTTTGATAATGAAGCCCTCAGACGTGTGACGAGGGAGATGCGTCCTCTGGCGAGTCAGTTGGCAGAAGAAGCTAACTTGACGGTTCACCGATCCTTCTATGATGCTAACAACAAACAGGTTGAGGCTGTCATTCCAGAAGTGCAAAATCTTATTCCGCCAATCCATAAGCACACTTACGCCCCTAACGTTGATCCGACTGAGCTTATAAGTGAAGAGGCTGTCTTTTAGGCCTTAACCCGGATTGACTGGACCACCACCGACTTCCAGCCATTGGATGGGGAGGAGGAGGCTGAACCGACGTCACATGACCCATCTACTTCACATCGACATGGCGATGAAGCTTGATTCGGCAATCCGGTTGATATGTCAAAAACTGTTCGGTTTAAAACAATTCCATATTTTGGGCCGCTAAGTGCCTTGTAATAGGGTAGCAAAAATATTTTCATCTGCTGCCATCGTGTAGTAGGAGATACTTTATGTGATTCGCCATGATAATTTCAATGTTGGTTCATGTATCATAATATGCAATCCCTTTGTCTGCATAAAAAGAAAGTGTCCTGGCGGTTTACCGCCGGACGGGTCATAATGCCCAAGATAAGGCCTGATTGATAATCAAACCGTAAAAAATATGAAATGACTCATACCTGTGATGTAATATCACTTTAGTTGGTTGACCAACTTTGATTGTAATAAGGGTGAAAACCCAAATCTGAAATTCTTGTATAACTCCATCATGTACTGATGGCGTATAATAAGTCACACCGGGTGATGATAAACACCAGATGATCAAAACTGGCGACAAGTAGTCAAAGCTAGGCCGGGTTAACGAACTCCGGTTTGATAATAAGGTCTGTCAATGTGTAGTTGAAAACCAAGCCGGTTTAAGGAACATCGGGCTAATAAGATGACTGATAAGTCATACCAGGTCAAAGAAACCGGTTTAACATAAAATTTATCAAAAAGAAAAGTGACAAACGCAAATAAAACCGTGTAGTCGAGGCTTTTCAAGGGCTGCCAGGCCCAAATTCGAGGCTTTTCATTGGCTGCCAGGCCGCTGAGTTGAACCATTTAGCAAAGCCTTTTAAGATGGACCTCGAGCTAATCAATCACCGTTTTAACTTTGACAAGTTCAGGGTCTCAATGAGAGTAATAGTCAAACGTTCGAAGGGTCATGCCAGGATTACCTGGATAGGAGTGTCTTACTTGATGAAGGCAGGTTAACCCGGGGTTTTAGGTAAATATACCAGGCTTCCAAGCCGTGGGTCGATACCCAGCTACAAGGGTCCTTTCAAACTCCTTGGTATTTGACACAAGGAGCCCCCAAGTAACGTGATGAGCTGTGCTCATTGGGTGCCTATGTTTGAGCTGTGCATAGCATCCAGACTCTCTTTGGCCCCTTGGGTGTGAAGCTCCCAAGCTATGTTGTGGCGTGATAGCCGGTTTAATAGGCAGTACTCCGCTTTGTCAGCTGAAGCCCCCATGTAACTCAAAGGATATATGCGAAAAAACAGCAGAGGCCCTGCTTAGAGCAAGGATGCTGGTTTATTTATTGATCATAATATATACATTGTCGAAATATGTACATAAGAAGAGCCTATGGCTCAAGTGTAGTAAGGCCGGAGGAGAGCTATGTTCCACGGCCGCCGGGTCTCCTCCTCAGAGTTGCGTGAGTTGTCTCGAATGTCAATGAGGTAGTATGATCCGTTGTGCAAATTTTTGCTGACCACAAAGGGCCCTTCCCAAGGTGGGGATAACTTGTGCATGTCGGTCTGATCCTGGATGAGCCGGAGCACCAAGTCGCCTTCTTGAAAGGTTATTGTCCTAACCCAGCGGCTGTGATACCGCCGCAGGTCTTGCTGATAAACCGCCGATCGAGCCAGAGCCATGTCCCGTTTCTCATCTAACAGGTCCAGCGCCTCTTGGCGTGCTTGCTCGTTGTCCACTTCAACATAATTAGCAACCCGGGGCGAGTCATGACGAATATCACTTGGTAGGACTGCCTCTGCCCCGTATACCATAAAGAAAGGTGTGTAACATGTTGATCGATTGGGAGTGGTGTTAATGCTCCATAACACAGAAGGTAATTCTTCCACCCAACAACCCGGCGTCCGCTTTAAGGGAATCATGAGCCGGGGTTTAAGACCCTTCAAATTTTTTTGATTGGCTCGCTCCGCTTGACCGTTGGATTGAGGGTGCGCCACAGATGCTAAGTCAAGCCGGATGTGCTCTTTGTGACAGAAATCTTCCATATCACCTTTGGAAAGGTTTGTACCATTATCCGTGATAATACTGTGTGGAAAGCCAAAGCGTAAGATAATCTTTTTGAGAAATTGAACCGCCGTAGCTGCATCACACTTGCTGACAGGCTCCGCTTCAACCCACTTGGTGAATTTATCAACTGCCACCAACAGGTGGGTCTTCTTATCCTGGGAACGCTTAAAGGGCCCCACAATATCAAGTCCCCAAGTAGCAAAAGGCCAAGTGATAGGAATCATCCGTAGTTCTTGAGCCGGAACATGAGCTCTGCGTGAATTTTTTTGACAAGCATCACATCGCTTTACCAAATCCTCCGCATCAGCATGAGCTGTCAACCAGTAGAACCCATGACGAAAAGCTTTGGCAACCAATGACTTTGAACCGGCATGATGACCACAATCCCCTTCATGAATTTCTCGTAGGATCTCTTGGCCTTCTTCCGGAGAAACACAATGCTGAAATACCCCTGAAACACTACAGCGGTGTAACTCGCCATTGTGAATAACCATGGACTTGGATCGCCGGACTATCTGTCGAGCCAGGACTTCATCATCTGGTAACTCGCCCCGGTTCATATACGCCAGATATGGAACCGTCCAATCCGGTACAATATGCAAAGCGGCCACCAATTGAGCCTCCGGATCAGGAACAGCCAAATCCTCTTCTGTAGGCAACTTAACAGACGGGTTATGCAAGATATCTAAAAAGGTATTAGGAGGTACCGGTTTACGCTGAGATCTGAGCCGACTCAAAGAGTCTGCTGCTTCGTTTTTGCGCCGATCGATATGCTCAACCTGATACCCTTTGAAGTGACCCGCCACAATATCCACCTCACGTCTGTAAGCCGCCATGAGTGGATCCTTAGAATCCCAAGTGCCAGAAACTTGCTGAGCCACCAGATCAGAATCTCCAAAACAACGAAATCGACTTAAGTTCATCTCTTTAGCCACACGGAGACCATGGAGTAACGCTTTCGTACTCAGCTGCATTGTTAGTACAGGGAAACATCAAACGGAGAACATAGCAAATTTTATCACCTCGAGGGGAAGTAAGGACAACTCCAGCCCCCAAGCCCTCCAACTGCCTGGATCCATCAAAATGAATAGTCTAGTATGTATTATCCGGTTTGTCTTCTGGTGCTTGCGACTCGGTCCAATCATTGATAAAGTCCACAAGGGCCTGAGATTTGATGGCTGTCCGAGGCACATACTTCAAACCGTGTGGACCAAGCTCAATTGCCCACTTTGCAACCCGGCCAGTCGCTTCCCTATTTTGAATTATATCACCCAAAGGAGCAGAACTAACCACTATGATGGATGGCCTTGAAAGTATTGCTTGAGTTTTCGACTTGCCATAAAAACCCCATACACCAACTTCTGCCAATGTGGATAGCGTTGTTTTGACTCGATCAGGACTTCACTGATGTAGTATACAGGTCGTTGAACCGGATATTCCTTCCCAGCTTCCTTACGCTCGACCACAATTGCCACACTGACCGCTCAGGCATTGGCAGCCACGTATAACAGCAAAGGCTCATTATCAACCGGAGCTGCAAGAACTGGCGGTTCAACCAACTGCCGCTTTAACTCCTCAAAAGCCGCATTGGCTGCGTCACTCCAGACGAAATCGTCTGTCTTTTTCAACATCTGATACAAAGGAATTGCCTTCTCTCCCAAACGGCTGATAAACCGGCTAAGGGCTGCAATCCGACCCGCCAGACGTTGAACATCATTGATACACTTCGGTTTAGCCAGGGATGTAACGCCTTGTTTTTTTCCGGATTAGCCTCAATGCCCCTGTTGGATACCAGAAAACCTAAGAGCTTGCCTGCCGGAACACCAAAAACACATTTATCCGGATTAAGCATCATTTTGTAAACCTGAAGATTGTCAAACGTTTCCTTGAGGTCATCTATCAGTGTTTCCTTCTTCCTGGATTTTACCACAATGTCATCCACATAGGCATGAACATTACGCCCAATCTGCGTGTGAAGACAATTCTGCACACAACGCTGATAAGTTGCCTGGGCACTCTTGAGCCCAAAGGGCATAGAAACATAGCAGAAGGCTCCAAAGGGAGTGATGAAGGCTGTCTTCTCCTGGTCCTTAACTGCCATCTTGATCTGATGATAACCTGAATAAGCATCCAAAAACTCAGGCGCTCACAACCCGTCGTTGCATCAATGATCTGATCAATACGCGGGAGAGCAAAGGGATCGGCCGGGCAAGCTTTATTCAAATCCGTGTAGTCCACACACATACGCCAAGTGCCGTTTTTCTTAAGAACAAGCACCGGATTGGCCAGCCATTCAGGATGAAACACTTCAACGATAAAACCAGCAGCCAACAGCCGGGCTACCTCTTCACCAATTGCTTTGCATCTTTCCTCATTAAAACGACGAAGAAATTGCTTGACCGGTTTAAACTTGGGATCAATATTAAGAGTATGCTCAGCGAGTTCCCTCGGTACACCTGGCATGTCAGAAGGCTTCCATGCAAAAATGTCCCGGTTCTCATGGATGAACTCGATGAGCGCGCTTTTCTATTTTGGATCCAGATTTGTGTTGATGCTGAACTGCTTGGACGAATCGCCAGGCACGAAGTCAACGAGCTTAGTGTCAGCCGGTTTGAAATGCAGGTTTGGGTCATGCTCAGTGGTGGGCTTCTTCACAGGGGTCATATCTGCCAGATCAACATTTTCCTTATAGAACTTTAGCTCCTCTGTAGCACAAACCGACTCAGCATAGGCCGCATCACCTTCCTCGCAGTCCAAAGCAATTTTAAGACTTCCGTGAACCGTAATAGTCGCTTTATGACCCGGCATCTTGAGCTGCAAGTAAATATAACAAGGCCTTGCCATGAATTTTGCATAAGCCAGTCGCCCAAACAGTGCGTGGTACGGGATCTGGATTCTCACCACTTCAAAGGTCAACGTTTCAGACCGGGAGTCATGTTCATCACCAAACACAACTTCCAAAGCGATATTACCTACAGGATATGCCGATTTACCTGGTACCACACCATGAAAAACAGTGTTGGACGGTCTAAGATTCTTGTCTGTCAACCCCATGCGACGGAAGGTCTCATAATACAGAATGTTGATACTGCTTCCTCCATCCATGAGTACCTTGGTGAACTTATAACCTCCCACCTGAGGCGCCACTACCAAAGCCAGGTGACCCGGATTGTCAACCCGGGGCGGATGATCCTCCCTACTCCACGCAATAGGTTGTTCGGACCACCGCAGATAACGTGGTACTGCCGGTTCAACAGCATTAACTGCCCTCTTGTGAAGCTTCTGATCACGCTTGCACAAACTAGTGGTGAACACATGATACTGTCCACCATTCAACTGCTTTGGGTGACTCTGGTAACCCGACTGTTGCTGATTTCCTTGATTACTCTGCTGGTTATTACCACCTTGGTTGTTCTGGTTGCCCTAATTATTTTGAAATCCAGAGTTTGAGCCGCCGCCACCATGAAAACCTGGACCTGAACCGCCTGATGGACCCTGATCGTACCGGAAAAGATCAGAGTTTTTGAACTCCTTCATAATGTTACAATCCTTCCAGAGATGCGTTGCAGGAACCTCCTTGGTCCCATGTTTTGGGCAGGGCTGATTCAACAAATGCTCTAGATTCATTCCACTGCCGCGCTGGGGCGGTTTACCTTTACGACGTTGTACATTAGCGTTAGCCACAAAATTTGAATCCGCTTTACGCTTACTGTTATTCCCATGGCCTCCTTGGTTGTGTTGCTGTCCCTTTGCACCGCCGTTCTTCTTTCCCTTCTCCGGTTTCTCATCATCAGAATCGGGATCCTTGGTATTATCGGAATCGGCATACTTGAACAAGGCTGCCATGAGGGTTCCCATGTCGTTGCAGTGGCGCTTGATCCGTCCCAACTTCATCTTCAGTGACTTAAACCGGCAATTGCGCTCCAGTGTTATGATCGCTTGACCAACGTTAATCCAGTCAGACGAGTGCAAAACCTCTGAAACCCGGCGTACCCAATGAGTTGTTGACTCGTTCTCCCCTTGAACACAAGCATCCAGATCCACAATGGACATGGGCTGTTTGCACGTGTCTTTGAAATTGGCTATAAATCGGGCTTTCAACTGATCCCATGACTCGATGGAGTTAGCTGGTAGATTTTTCAACCAAGTACGGGTCGTTCCTTCCAACATTATCGTGAAGTACTTTGCACAGGCCGCTTCATCTACATCCAGCATCTCCATTGCCATCTCATAACTCTCGACCCACACCTCAGGTGGCTGATCCGCCGTGTAATTAGGCACTTTACGTGGACCCTTGAAATCTTTGGGCAGACGCACATTACGGAGAGCCGGAATAAGACACGGCACTCCCCAGAAACTGAAGGCAAGCCCGGTGCCTCGGTCGACTGACGCTGCTGGCTGAACCGGGGCGGGTTGATGACGACCCAAAGCGGCCTCCCTTCGTGCCCTGCCATGATCCACCACATCTTGAGCATTACGATGCTGCGCGCTGCTAGACACTTCCGGTTCATCCATACGCCTGCTATAGATTGGGCTCGGACGAGGGGTTGAATGAATTCTATCCCGGCTATAAGAATAAGCCTGCTGCTGTACCACGGCGGTTTGAAGAAGGTCCCTAGCCCGCCGCGTTTCAATTGTTGCTATTGAATCGCCCTCCATCGAAATGGCTGCCAGGCGCGATGCTGCGGCAATCATGTTATCCAGAGGACTCGAGAAGTGACCCGGCGGTGTAGACATGTATTGCAGCGGGTTATCTGTTCGCCATGGTGGTTCTGTTATCCATAGTTGATCCGGAGCTGTCCTAGGCGCATCAGTCCGGTTTGCAGTTGCCGGATTGCTCGGCCCAGCGCCTGGTGTTTGAAAGAGATTCAATCCTTCGTAGACTGGCGACAGACGAGACCGGTACTTTCTTCGCATCACGTCCTCTGACGCAGTCCGATCCAGCATGAGTCGATAATTCTGCGCCTGTATCTGCTGTGACTGGGCATCCAAAGCGGCCCGTTCTTCAGCCATCCTAGCATCCTCAGTTGCCAGGTCCTCCTTAGCCTGTGTTATCTGGTCCTTCAGCTTCGCAATGTCCGCATTGTGCTGATCCCGCGTCTCCGAGGTGACTGCCGTGATTAACAAAGTCGCCCAGGCATCCATCAAACCGGAGAGGACTTGAGCCGATCGGCGCGCCAGGACTCCTGCCGCGGCTGCTGATCCGGTATTCATTGCCGCTGTTGATGAAGACTGCAAAGTGGGCTTTGTTCCGGCCATGTAAACAGCAACCCGACTTCGTAGGAATAAACATGACATGTAGTGGTGTATCCTAGTCAGACTCTGACTAGGCACCTATAGTAGTAGTAGGATTAGGACTCCTAACCGAGTAGGTTAGATTGCTAGTCCTAGATGCTATATATACCCACCTATACCCCCTGTAATCTACACCAAAGAGAAAAGCAATGTGAAAAGAAGAGCCAGGAGCGACAAGCCCCTATAGCTATCACCAAATCAGTCTCGATCTGTTTCCTGTCGCTACGTTCACGACGAGAGTTCCGCCGACGCCGAAGAGACGATCAGATCGATCTAGCTAGCTGGTACAGGCTCGTACATACGTACGTGAGTCCCAGCTAGACACGCACGTACGTTGTTCCAAGGGAAGATCAATCAAGCTGTCAGCTTGCTAGCTTGCTTGCTTCCACACACGTACGTGTATTTGTCCTGGGTGAATTGATCTAGCGATCTAAAGCCAACAATTGGTATCTAGAGCCTCGACGATTTACGATGACGGACAGCGACGCTGAGTCGGTCAAGTCCGGCAACGGCGGTTCCAAGACGAACAAGAAAGGCGACAATGTGAAGAAGGGCGGCAAGTCAGCAACAAGTGGTGGCGGAACAGGCGGCGCCAACGTACAGGCGCATCGCAACATCCCCATCCAGTACCCGATGCTCACCGACGCCAACTACAGCGTGTGGGCGGTGAAGATGAAGATTATTCTCCGAACCCTTCGAGTGTGGCAGGCCATCACGGACGACGACGTCGACGAGGAGTGCGACGAAGGTGCCATGGCCGCCATAGCCCAGTCTGTGCCAGATTCTGTGCTGATGACTTTGACGGAGTTCGAGACAGCAAGAGAGGCGTGGAACGCACTCAAAGAGATGAGGATCGGAGAAGATCGCGTCACCAAGGCTCGGGCACAAGTGCTGAAGCGCCAATTTCACAAGTTGCAGATGGAGGAAACTGAATCGGTGAACGACTATGCCATGCGTCTGACTACATTGCTGGGAGAGATCCGCGCGCTTGGTGCAAAGCTCGAGGAGACCGAGATTGTGGAGAAGTTTTTCAGTTCGGTGACTGATAAATTCACGTACATCATTGGCATGCTCGAGCAGCTTTACGACATCGACGACATGACCATAACGGAGGCGATCGGACGCTTGCGGACATGGGAAGAGAATGCTCGTGGTTGTCGGAAAGGCAAAGGAGGAGGTGGTGACCAACTCATGTACTCGCGCGCAGATTGGGAGTCCCCAAGTAGCAAAGGAAGGCGCAACGTTGGCGAAGGCTCAAGCAACGCGAAGTGCGGCGGACAAGCCGGAAAAGGCAAAGGAAAAGGCAAGCCACAAGGTCGTGGTAAGGCGGACCGATCTAAAGAGCGGAAGCCACGGAACTTATGTCCGAAGTCAAGTGCTATAACTGCAACGAGATGGGTCACTTTGCGAAGGATTGTCCGGAGCCTAACAAGCGAGAGATCAAGGCAAATTTGGCGAAGCAGGAAGATGAACGTCCAGGTCTTCTGATGGCCGAAGTTTGTGATCTCGCCCAAACAGCGGTTGTGAAACCAAACCGGAAGGTGCTACTTCATGAGAAAAAGGTAACACCAAAGTTATCCGGGAGCCAGAACGTGTCGTGGTATCTCGACACGGGTGCCAGTAACCATATGACGGGGTGCAAGGAGAAGTTCCTCGAGCTGGAATATGATGTTCAAGGCTCGGTCAAGTTCAATGATGGTTCAAATGTGGAGATTTGCGGGCAAGGCTCTGTCCTCTTCGAGGGTCTCATAGGAGAACATCGCATACTCACCGGAGTGTACTACATCCCAAGGCTTCGCAACAACATCATCTCTGTCGGGAAACTTGACGAGAATGGATGCAAGGTGAATATCGAGAACGGAGTGATGACGATCTTCGACAACCTCCGAAACGTGTTAGCGCGTGTGAATCACACGCGGAACAGGCTCTATATTCTCAACCTTGATCAATCTCAACCGGAGTGTTGGCTCGCCAAGAGTGATGATGATTCGTGGTTATGGCATGCTAGATTTGGACACGTTAACTTCTACGCCTTGAAGAAGATGTCGAAGATGGAGATGGTATCTGGGATGCCGTTTATTGACCATGTTGATCGAGTATGTGACGGGTGCTTGGTTGGAAAACAGCACCGCAGGCCGTTCCCTGCTCAGTCTACCTATCGTGCAAGTGATGCACTCGAGCTGCTCCATGGTGATCTATGTGGCCCTATCACCCCAGCAACTCACGGAGGAAAGAAGTACTTCTTTCTTGTGGTAGATGACTACTCGAGATACATGTGGGTCGTTCTCCTACGATCTAAAGATGAGGCATTTGAAGCGTTCAAGAAGCTAAAGGCTGCAACGGAGATGGAACACAAGTTGAAGGTTCGCGCTCTACGGACAGATCGTGGCGGAGAGTTTACGTCAAACGAGTTCAACGACTACTGTGAGAAGATTGGCATAAAGAGGTTCCTGACGGCACCTTATACGCCACAGCAGAACGGTGTTGTTGAAAGGCGCAATCGAACCGTCGTTGACATGGCGAGAAGTTTACTCAAGAGCAAGAACTTGCCGGGGACTTTTTGGGGAGAAGCTGTCTCGACGGCGGTCTATCTTCTCAACCGGGCTCCAACGAAGGCGGTAATCGGCAAGACTCCGTATGAAGCAATTTACGGACGTAAGCCGAATGTGTCTCATCTACGGACGTTCAGGTGCGTGGCACATGTGAAGACGGCGGAGCCGCATCTCTCAAAGCTTGGCGATCGTAGCACCAAGATGGTGTTCATCGGATACGAGAGGAGTTCCGGCACCAAGGCATACCGCTTCTATGATCCACAAACCAAGCGTCTACGGATTTCACGCGATATCGTGTTTGCAGAAAACCAAGCGTGGAATTGGAGCACAACAGCCAACGATGCTCCAAATGGTAACATATTCATAGTTGAATTTCCAACTGATAATGATGCAAGGGAAGACGTCCAGGTGGTTGGCAAGACACCCAACCAAGGTGACCGCAATGGCAGTGATCATCATGGTGCCGACACCGACGACGACGCACATGGGTCGCAAGGTGATAGCGACAACGACGCGCACGACACGGGCGGAGATCTCGGCAACGACATCGACAATGACGCGCATAGTGACGACGACAGTCAAGATGATGGTCACGGTCACGACGACTACGCCAACGACGTGGATGTCAACGATGCGGATGCCAACGACCCGGCATCTACCACGCCCGAGACTCGGCCATCTTCCTCAAGTGCATCGACACCGACACAATTTGTGTCGCCCCCTTCGCAAGCCACGACGGATTCTTCCGGGCCTCGTCGCTACAAGCCCCTCAAGAAAGTCTACAAGTACGCAAAGCCAGTTACACTCGAGTACTCCGATTTGTGTTTACTCGGAGTTGAGGAGCCAGGGAACTTTGTAGAGGCGAGTAAAAGTTCAAGTTGGATGCACGCCATGGATGAGGAGATGAAGGCGATCGAGAGCAATGGCACGTGGACTTTGGTAACCCGACCTCCGAACCAAAAGGCCATAGGTTTGAAGTGGGTTTACAAGTTGAAGAAGGACACGAAGGGTGCCATTGTGAAGTACAAGGCAAAGCTCGTTGCAAAGGGCTACGTACAACGTCAAGGAGTTGACTATGAGGAGGTGTTTGCACCGGTTGCTCGAATCGAGACGGTGAGAGTGCTCCTAGCTTTGGCAGCACAAGAGGAGTGGAAGGTTCATCATATGGATGTGAAATTCGCTTTCCTCACCGGCGACCTCAAAGAAGAAGTGTACGTGGAACAACCCTTCGGCTACGAAAAGAAAGGCAAAGAAGGGAAAGTTTACAAGCTCAAGAAGGCACTTTACGGGTTGAAGCAAGCGCCAAGAGCATGGAACTCAAAGTTAGATCGAAGTTCGGTCACACTCGAGTTCAAAAGATGTCTCCTCAAGGATCCAAAAGACAGTCTACCAAGCACAGGTAAAGGTTGAAGACGCGATCAAGGAGGAGCACTGGCGTCAAGTTACGGACGAGCCGACAGCAGCAAAGACGGTCCCTAAGATGCTACGAAAAATGGCAAAAGCAATGCCAAGAATAATGCCAGTGAATAGTAGTAGTCACATTTTGGACCCAGGTCGGCATTAACAACCACGTCATGTTTAGGGGGTGAATGTAGGAATAAACATGACATGTAGTGGTGTATCCTAGTCAGACTCTGATTAGGCACCTATAGTAGTAGTAGGATTAGGACTCCTAACCGAGTAGGTTAGATTGCTAGTCCTAGATGCTATATATACCCACGTATACCCCCTGTAATCTGCACCAAAGAGAAAAGCAATGTGAAAAGAAGAGCCAGGAGCGACAAGCCCCTATAGCTATCACCAAATCAGTCTCGATCTGTTTCCTGTCGCTACGTGCACGACGAGAGTTCCGCCGACGCCGAAGAGACGATCAGATCGATCTAGCTAGCTGGTACAGGCTCGTACATACGTACGGGAGTCCCAGCTAGACACACACGTACGTTGTTCCAAGGGAAGATCAATCAAGCTGTCAGCTTGCTAGCTTGCTTGCTTCCACACACGTACGTGTATTTGTCCTGGGTGAATTGATCTAGCGATCTAAAGCCAACAGACTTGGCGGTTCAAGGAGGTCCGGAATACTGTTGTCATCGGAATATCCTTCGAACACACCGTTATGAATCTGGTATAAGGACTCGGTTTCGCCAGTGGATGACTCGCCGTCGGAATATACGGCCGTCTCGCCTTCAGACACCGGTTCATATCCGATCCCATGGACACATCCTACGAACGCACGCTTCATGGCGGGCTTAACCCGGGCTGGACTCGCACGCTGAGCCGTCTCGACGAGGTCGGTGCAGATGTCCGGCTCAGGCCCCGGTTCGCCGATCTTGCCGATGAAGACATGAATTCCGCCAAAGGGGACCCGATACCCGTACTCGATTGAGCCGGCCTCGGGGCCCCATCCTTCGTCGTCGATGTAGAGCTTGCCGTGACGACTCTTGGTCATCCGGCCGACCACGTACCCCTTGAGTCCTTCAAAGCTGCCCTTCAAGAACTCGAAACCATCGTGCGATAGCCCCACGGTGGGCGCCAACTATCGTGGAATTAACACGTCAGATGTCCTCATGAAAGGACTTAGTCGTGGAGCCATCGCAACAGGTTAGCTTGAAGGGGTTAAACCGGACAAGGGACACGGGAGTTTTATACTAGTTCGGCCCCTTCGATGAAGGTAAAAGCCTACGTCTAGTTGTGATGGGATTGATTGGGTTTCGATGACCAGGGAGCAAATACGCTTGCCTGAGTCTCGAGTTGTTGTTTGTTGTCCTTGAACCGCCGCCGGGTCGTTCCTTTATATACACAGGTTGACGCTCGACCGGTCTACAGAACCCCGAAGCCGACTCATACAAAGTGTCCGGCTCGGTCTCTTCTTTCCTAACTTATATTACAAGTTACATAGTCATGGCGGTTTATCACTACGGGCCCTAATCCGCCTTTGGACTTCGGGCTTCTAAGCTTTATTAGTAAAGTGCCATCTTCTGGGTCTTCATGGGCTTCTGCATAGTTGAGGGTGAACCGGGCCCTCCTGGCCGGTTTACACTCAGTAGCTATATCTCCAACAGGTAGTACAAAACATCAACTCAGGCTTTGGCGGAAGAAATGGAAGCATAATTCGAGAGATAGTTGCAACGGCCCGGGAGTTTGCTTCGTGTTTCCTTATCTTTGAAGAAAGAGAGTCGAATATAGAGGCTCATAGTCGGAAGAGGATTTGTAGCACTTGGGGTGCTCCACACCCCTATATAAACATTATGTTTAAAAGAATACCGAAAAATTTCAAAAAAAAAATCTGGGGTTTTGGGACATGAAACCTGGGTATTCAATTTACTTTCGTGTGAAATTTTGTGATTCAGGAAACGTGTTTACGGCAAAAAGACAAAAAAATCCCTATGTATAAAGAAAAGTGTTTGAATGGATTTTTGTTCGGACAATATTTCCTTCACCACAGATATGTTTCGTGGTATTTTTTCATGAAACTTCACACGAGAGTATATTTAGAACCAGGTAAGATATCCCCAAATTTTCAGAATTTTGGGATATTTTTTTAATTTAATTTTCGTGTAGGGGATGAAGCACTCAAGAGCTTCTGTGTATTTCTCCTTATAGTCTCGCTAAACATGCTCTAGGACTTAGTGGAGGGCGCCGTCTTTGGCTTCTTCAACCAATGTATTCCCATGAACATTCTGATTTCGTTGAGGTTACTTGTCAAAAAAGTGGAGGTCATTTCAGTGAAAGACCCAAAGAAGAAGAACAAATTAAGTCTGAAACCTTCTTCTTCCTCCTCTGAACCCCTCGCTGTGGTCTGATGTAATCTGAAGTTCCGAACCCCTTCGTAGCTGCCAAATCAAACTCGGTCCCTTAACCATATAGGCGGGCCAGTGCTTCCCCCCTCCCGCCGTCGTCTTCTTCCCTCGCCGTCCGCTGCCATCGGGATCTGCCGACGGAATGGAGGCTGTACAAGACACCACTTCCCTGCAGCTGCAGGCGGCGATTCGATGGCTGCTTCAGACCATCCTTCCGAGCCTCGGCAAGCTCGACGGGTGGATTCGCCAAGCTGGGCTCGGCAGCGAGATAGAGGGGCTCAGAGACGAGATCGAGCAAGCCGACGGGGTCGTCTCCGCCGTCAACGCCAGGGCGACCCGAAACAGGTCGGTTGCCAGATCCCTCGCAGCCCTCAAGGAGCTGCTCTACGCCGCCGAGGACGTGGTCGACGAGCTCCACTGCTCCAGGCTACAGCACCAGCTCCACGCCCACGGAGGTAAATGCCTGCATGTACATCCGTCCTCCAAGCACGCCACCTGTTTGTGTTAATTACCACTTGCATTTTTTTTGTTCGGCTAATTTCGAGACCATGTTTTCTTCTGGTGCAGGCCAATGGCACCATCCCAACCAAATTTCTCGATTTGTGCGTGATGGACCAAGTAACCAGCTGCCAACTTCTTCAAGGTAACTAAATGCTTTATAAGACTCTAAATACCCAATGTGACTCTGTTTTAATACACCTGAGTAACAGCCCAATGTTATTCTAATAGCCAGTTCACTACATATTTTTGTCGCAGCACCGATGACTCTACTCAAAATGTAACTGCTGATGATTCATCAAGAAGAAAAAGGAGAAGGGGCGACGATTCAACAGACTTCACCGCAACCAACACAGGCCCTTGGAGCAAGGACCAAATTTCGATAAAAATACAAGACATACTTGTCAGTTACGAGATACCCGAGGGAATGTGCGACGTGTTCTCAAGATGCTTGGGCCAACGACTCGTGCAGGTCCAAATCGTTGCCAGAGTACAACCATGTCAAACCCGTGCCGGGGCACATCAAGTCTTGTTCAAGGGAAAGTGTACGGGAGAGCTCAAGAGAAGAGTCACATCATAGAGTTGATAAAAGAACGCAAATCAGATGCTGAGCTAACTGTTCTGCCAATTGTAGGCGTTGCAGGAGTTGGGAAGACGACTCTAGCTCAACTTTTATACAATGATTCAGATTTGGAGAGTCAATTTGACCTCCGGATATGGATCTGGGTCTCTAGCAGCTTTGATGAAACCAGAGTCACAAGAGAAATGTTAGATTTTGTCTCCCTGGGAGCACATGAAGGCAAATGCAGGTTTCCCAAGCTCCCTGAAGTCTTGAAGGATCATGTTAAATCAAAGAGGGTTCTACTTATTTTGGATGATATTTGGGATGACATAACTGATTGCCAATGGAGCAATCTATTAGCACCATTTAAGGCTAACAATGCAAAGGGCAGCATGATACTTGTGACTACTAGAATACTATCTGTTGCCAAAAACAGAGGTACAACTGGACTGATTAACTTAGATGGTTTGAAAAATGATGATTTCTGGCTAATGTTCAAAGCGTGTGCATTTGGTGATGAGAACTATGAAGAGCAAGCTAGTCTAGGCGAGCTTGGACGGCAGATAGCAAAAGGGTTACACGGAAACCCATTAGCAGCACAAACTGCAGGGACACTGTTAAGAGAGCATCTTACCATTGATCATTGGAGTAATATTCTGAAGAACGAAGATTGGAAATCTCTACAACTCAGTAGTGGCATCATGTCTGCTTTGAAGCTTTGCTATGATCAGCTGCCCTACAATTTACAGCAATGCTTCTCTTATTGCTCCATATTCCCCTACAGTTATCATTTTCTTGCTGAGGAGCTGGTATGTATGTGGATTTCACAGGGATTTGTGAAGTGTAACCATTCAAATATGATACAGGAAGAAGGGCGGCGCTATCTGTGTGACTTGGTAAACCTTGGTTTCTTTGAGCAAGTTGAAAGAAAAGAACTCCCTTCTGGCCATACTCAAACTTACTTTGCTATGTCTGTTCTTATGCATGATTTGGCTAGGGCAGTTTCAAAAACAGAGTGTGCTGCTATGGATGGTCTGCAGTACAATGAAATATTGCCAACCATACATCATTTGTCTATAGTAATGGATGGTCAGACTGGGAACATACCTGGTAGTGAAAAGTTTGAAGAAAAAATACAGAGCATATTTACATCAGTGGCAAAACTAAGGACATTTGTGTTGATTGGGCAGTATGAACCTTCCTTCTTCGAAGAAGTTTTCCGAAAGGCATATAATTTGCGTGTATTGCAAATTTCTGCAACATCTGCTGATTTCCATTCATTCCGGTATAGTTTGGTGAATCTTATACATCTTAGATATCTAAAACTCGATGGTCATGGTGAGCAGGGGAGCTGCTCGCCTCAAGTTCACTTGTATGATAATTCTGCTGTTCGGGATAATGCTACTTTCATTGCCTTGCAGAATGTGTGTCTAGAGAATTGCAGAGAAAAGCAAGCAGTTCTATCTCTGGAAAATCTTCCATTCCTCACAACATTGAAGTTAACCAACATGTGGGGAGTAAGAGAAGTACTGATTCCGTCAGTGGAGGAGCTAGTTTTAGTTAACATGTCCGGGTTGGAGAGATGTTCCTGCACTTCCTTGGGGGGTCTGGTGTCTAGTTTAAGGGTACTGGAGATCCGGAAGTGCAGCGCACTCAGGGTGTTTGATCTGTTCGAGAAAGCTCACAACTCGGAAACTCAGCTTAAGCCATTGGATTCTCTACAGCTGCATTCCTGCACGTCTTTGGAAGATTTGAGAATTGAAGACTGTGGAGGGATCATCGCAATAGAGGGCCTTCACCTCGTGAAACTCAGGCATTTGAATGTATGCAAAAAATCAATTTTTCGTGGTATATCAGGGAAGGGCTATCACATAGGATCTCAACTGGATCTATTTATAATTAGTGACTTGTCCCTCCTTACCACATCAATCTGCAAGGGGCTCACCCTGTCTCCAGAGCCTAATAATTCAGAATTTGAAGTGCAAGGCCAGGAGACTAACCGATGATCAAGAGAGCACGCTTCTGCTCCACAAGTCCCTGCAAGAGCTAGTGTTTGACGATTGTGGGTACCTCGTGCATCTTCCTGCAGGACTGCATGGTCTTCCTGCCCTCAAGAAATTGAAGATCATAAGATGTAGCAGCATATTAAGGCTTCTGAAGGAGGAACTCCCACCTTCACTGGTGGACTGGAAATCGACTATTGCAGCGTTGAGTTGGCAAAACAATGTAGATTCCTATCAACAAGCAAGCTAGAGGTCATAATTTATGATGACTATGACCAAGAAGAAACCGATACTTCCAGCAACTAGTGTATCTGTATCGGATACCGTATCTGATACTGATTCTTCCCGGATACGTCCCCGATACCTCTCAGGCTTTAGTAGTGCCGGTGGTGGGCTCCTTTTTCCGGTGCTCCCGCTCCCCTTCTCCCCACTATCCTGTAGAATTCTATCTAATGGAAGGCTGCTGATTTCCTTCTCCTCCTCCTCCTCCCTTTCTCTCTAACTTCACTTTTATGTTTGGTAAGTTGCTGCTACCCTTTGGCTGTTGGTTCTTCCTTTTGTTGGAATCATGGATTAGAAGATACTCCCTCTGTACCATAATATTCGTCGTTTTAGCAGCTCAATTGAGCTGCTAAAACGACGAATATTATGGTACTTTGGTAGTAGAAGATAATGGACTGCAATGACTAAATGTATGCTAAATGGCTTGATGCTTAATTGATAACATATTTTTTATTTAAAAGAATAGTCAAACGTATACTGATACGTGTATCCGTATCGGTGCAATCTAGACTATGACTGGAACTGGGTGGTTTGCTAGGAACACGTTACTACCTGCACAACATATACCGGTGTGTTGCTTTGTAAGGTATTCTTTAGGCCATCTGTGTTTCAAGAAAAGAAAAGAGAAGCTAAATGTATGTTCCTTCTGTTATGATATATAACACTTGGCTCTAGACTATGCACAGATTTGATTTCACTTCAAAATCACATCATCATGCTGTCAAGTTGGTGATTACGGTGTCTTTTAATCTTAATTTTTGTCTCAACCTGTTTGGATTTCAGAAAGCAAAACCAGGAGTCATGCTGCCATGTTGTAGAAGTTACTATCTCTCTGCCATATCAACCAAAGCAGTGGATGGTAAACCTGCTTGTTTCATTGTTTCTTATTTATTTATTTATTTATATGATGTTGTGAGCTTAGAAAGATGATTATTTTCCATTCCCATAGATGTGTTCTGCTGATCGTTCACAAGTTAACCCGAAGAAGACAGTCCAAAAATTCCCTTGCGACGACGCCATGCACAAATGATAGGCCGACCAGATCCATAGGCCCGGATAGATGGAATTCACATTTTGCTTCTTCAGAAATCAGGATGGGCTTGCCTGTAAACAGAAACTCTTACCTCAATGTGTCATAGATTTGGGATGACCTCCTTGTTCCATCTCTGGTTGTAGTTTTCTTCTGAAATTGATATCTTCTGGCCAAAGTTAAACCTATGGCTGTCGACTGCCTTCCTAGCGGAAGTTTGTTTCTTCTATAAAAAAATAAAAAAATATATCAAAGGTTTGCTGCTCATTCTATAAAATGAACTGCTTTATTTTGTAAAACAGAAAACAATTCATTTTCAGAAGTCAGAATCTGAACATGAACCATGGAAAAAAGAAGCACCATGATGAAATGCAACAACATTTACCATTAAATATATAGACCACAAAATTATTAATTATTCCAGTGAAATCAAGCAATGTATATATACACCATCTAAGCAGTATTCATCGTTTTCTGTTGTATGCTAATGACATCAAGAGAACAAATGATCCCTGCAAAAAAAAGAAAGAGAACAAACGACCTTCTATGCAAAAAAGAAGAACAAATAAGTACTACTATTGATATATGACTGAAAGGAACAAACACCTGCAAAAAAGAAGAACAAATAAGTACTACTATCAATCTGCAAGGGGCTCACCTGTCTCCAACACCTAAAAATTCAGTTATTGAAGGGCGAGGCCAGGAAACTAACAGATGATCAAGAGAGTGTGCTTCTGCTCCACAAGTCCCTGCAAGAGCTAGTGTTTGAGGGTTGTGAGAATCTCGTGCATCTTCCCGTAGGACTGCACAGCCTTCCTGCCCTCAAGATATTGAAGATCAAAATCTGTTGCAGCATATTAAGGCTTCCGAAGGAGGGACTGCCACCTTCGCTGGTGGAACTGGAAATCGACGATTGCAGCATTGAGTTGTCAGAACAATGCATATTGCTAGCAACAAGCAAGCTAAAAGTCAAAATTGATGATGACTATGTGAACTGAAACTGGATGGCTTGCTAGGCACACGTTACTACCATGCACAAAGTATTACCGGCGTGTTGCTTTCTATGGTATTCTTCTGCCATGTATCAGGTTACAATTATAAGCAATTGGATGGAATGCTCATGCCATCTCTGGTTCAAGAAAAGAGAAAAGAGACATGTATATTACTTCTGTTATGATATAATACACTTGGCTTTCGTTTGTCAGATTATGCACAAGTTTGATTTCACTTCAGGATCCCATCATCGTGTAGTTGGTGGTTATGGTGTCTCGTAATCTTAATTTTGGCGTCAACCTGTTGGGATTTTAGAAAACAAACCTAGAATTTTGGTCTCACCCCACTGTCTTCCTAGCTGAAGTTTGCTTCTTCTTTTTCTGAATATCAAAGCTGTGTTGCTCATTCTAGAACATGAACTCCTTTATTTTGTTACAAACGCACAATAATTCATTTTCAGAGATCGGAATCTAAGCATAAAACAGTGAAAAGAGCGCGACGATAAAATTCAACAAGCATTAACCATTTATGCAACAGAAAGACTATTAATTGTTTCAGCAAAAACGGTTGCTGTTGTATGCCGATGACATCAAAAGACCTTCTACTCAATGTTATACTGAAGGTCTTTTGCCTGTAAATTTTTCTTGCACTTACAGGGCTACGTGTTCTTGTAACTAACATTGCTGCTGTAAAGATACAATCCAAAAATAATTGCATGTTTAATCTTTTTTTTACATGGCACAGAATACAACTTTCTTCAGAGGAGAAGGAAAGCACATAGCAGGGCTTTGTGGTGGTCCAGATCATAGCTCTGTAGAGAGTCACATGGGAATGCCAGGCACTCGGATCGGGTTCGGATTGCCCAGTTCGGGTGCTGCGATGGATTTGGGAGGAAAGATGCTTTGGCAAAAGTAGCGGCCATCAGTAAGTATGTTTTATCATTTGTTTATAGCTCCATTCGGGTTCGGTTCGGTTCGGGTTGGTGCGCCATTAAGCAGGGGAATTAGCATTAACCAGATGGGTCACTATCCTTTGCCTTTGGCTCCACAACAACTAAACTGTTCGGGTTCGGTTCGAATCGACATAGTAGATAGATAAATTCAGTTGTTTGCGTGTGTGCGGATGGCAACAGATTTGGTTTGTCGATGTAAGGCGACTGCATCGCTTGGGTTCCATTCGGGTCGGGTTGCTGCGTCATGAAGCAGGGACCCTGCATTGACCTGTCGGGCTCGTGCCTTCCCAGCACTGTTAATGTCCCTTCAGATCGACCATGTGTATATAATATAAATAGCCCTTGAAGCTGCTGCAAAGGTGCAGGCTTCTTGCACCATTCTCCAAGCCCAAAATCTCAAAACTGCTATTATGTCCATTCTTCAGGGCTTTGTCGTCCTGAGTTAGTTGTATCAATTTTGCATTCTTTTGCTAGAGTATCAGACTTGGCAGGCAGTAGTGTTGTGTGAGATATATATTTGACCGCATTTGTATTATGCTGTGTATGTGAACTTTGAGTTACCACCAATCGCTAAAATAATCAACAAAGAAAGAACTATTATGTTACACGCCACGTATATTCAAACAGCTAGACATACATGAGTCAAGAATATAATCAGTTCTTTGGACTCATGTATTTTCAATTTCATTGAGCTGTTTGAAAACAGAGCAAACAACTGACAATCAAAGGCAACCAACCAACAAGTAGTGATTCAATGGTGAAAGCACTACGGAGACTGGTTTTGCTAACTACAAAAGCACAATCGAAGGATAGAAGTATTTCAGGCAATAAGAGCAAAACATGAAAACCATTCACAAGAAATAGCACAAAGAATGATTCTGCCATCACAAACATCATCATGATTCAAGAATAATAAAAGCAAAACAGGAAAACCATTCACAAACCATCACAGAACTTGGAACCCGAGCAGAAACCGATCGGGTTCGCTCTTAGATCCCCGAGGTAATTAGTTAAGTATCATGGATGCACGGCTTGACCTGGTTGGTGGCTTTGTCACACATGGCGTGGGGACACAGCTTGTCCTTTTCGTCAATGCACCTTTCCTCCATCTGTGATGCTCCACCACTTGAATCCGTACCAAACCCGGAGACTATTATGCAGGCCTATCTGCTGGATAGAGACATATTAATTAATTGTCCGTAGAATGCTAAGCATACTTAGCGCTGCAGACATCAATCCTCGTCAGTTTGTCCTTTAGTAGAGAACATTTTCCTGAAGGACATACTAATTATACTGTTATTTCATTCGAACTACATTTTCGTAGAGAACATTTTCCTGAAGGACATACTAATCTAGTGATGGATACTCGGTTGCCTTGTTTTTTGGTAGCTCACTCCGTGTGTAAGGGGAACCTAAACAATTCTGGGATTACTATTAGGAAACTGAACGTGCATTTGATGGCTACTGTTGTTTGTGCATTAATCCCAAAAATGCTGAAACAAGTTCACTGATGCTTCATAAGGACCTAACCGGACAGAAGAGTGGCAAACACGAACCGAACCCGAAAGGAAACCCCGCGTGGTCAATCCCTGCTCTAATTGCCCATTTTTCCATTTAGATTAAGACAGTGATGTGGCACATTGACTTAACCCATGAATCCAACCAGAAACCGACCCGAACATCTCATTTCGTAAATTAAGTTATTTGTGGAGTGCTAAGCAGGGGTGTGGGAAAAATAGTTTCTAGAATGGGAGAGTCCAAAATACCGTTTACCATATATAATTGATAAACAGGGTCAAATGTGATAGAAGTACATTTTAGAGAACAGAGTGTTGCATTTTGGAATGCAAATATTTGAACTATGTTTGCTTAACCATACTAACTGGACGGTAGCAGAGATGTTGGGGGTTCAAAGACCAAGTAAGCAGCAGGTAGCTGGGCAGTTCTCAGCACAGCAGAGGGCGATAGCGACGGCGACTACGCCAATTGGGTTCATTCGGTTCGGGTTGCTTCTCTGCCAACGAAATTTTCCAAAAAGCGGATTAAAAACAAAGAGCACATACATCTCAAAAAGATTCGACCTAGACTCGAATCAATATTTAGACACTCCCTTTATTTTAAAAGGGGAGTAAACAGCAAGCCTGAAAACATCACATTTTTCAGGCATCGGTCCATTTTTCAAACTCCTCCACATATATGCTTTTCAGAATTTACACCGACGACACGTCTTCGTCCTTGCCTTTTCCTTCACAGGCCTGTCACCTTTCGGGTTTTCGGTTCGGTTTGCAACTTCGGATCGGATCGGGTTGCTGCAACATTGACCATCTTGCTGGGCTCTCTGTCTCTCTCAGACTTCACAACACTGCCAACGTCCATTCAGACCAGCCAAGTGTAGTGTATAAATAGCTCCTCAACCTGCTGCAAAAGCAAGCCTTCTTGCACCTTTCTCTTCTCCAAGCACTCAAAGCTCCTCAACCTGCCGCCTCACCACGCGCATCTCTACAGAAAGGCCAGCCATGGACATCATCTTTACCATTCTGGCCTCCATTGCTGCCGCGTGCTCCGACAGGAAGAACCTGCCCAAGGCGCTCATCTCCGGCGGGATCTTCAAGGCTGCTGCGGCGCTGTGCCTCGTCTTCTTCCAGGGCCCGGGAGGCGTGTTCCTCCACCACGGGAAGGGCACCTACTACCTCTACTACGGCATCCTCGTCACCATTGCCATCTTTGGGCTCGTGGAGGCGTCCGTTGGATGTTGGGTTTCTGGGAGGCTGGATGACCGGCACGCCGCCGGGAAGGCGGTCCTCTGCGTGTCCATCCTTCCTCTTGTCTGTGTGGCGGCGTTCGGGGGCTTCGTCGTCCTGAGGAAGGTGAACTAGCTAGCTAGCTGAGCCGGCTGTGGCATCGGAGTACATCCTGTATATGAATGTCACATGTGTTATTTTTGCAAAGTTGGCGCAAGAATAATCAGTGCAGTGGTGTTGTGTGACATCTATCATTTGATCAACAGAGAAATTGACTTCTCTGATATCTTTTGATCGATAATTCTAAGTAGCTAGACAAGTCCACTTCTCTGATATCAAGAATTACACAATAGATTCAAGGACTAGAGAAAATCTTGTTAATTTATTCAGATTCTGTAGAATAGAATAGATTATGAGTCAAGAATACAATCATCAGTTCTCTGGACTCATGTAATTTCAATTTTCATTAAGCTGTTTGAAAACAGAGCAAATAACTGAGAATCAGAGGCAACCAACCAACGAGTAATGATTCTATGGCGAAAGCACTACTGAGACTGGTTTTGCAAAATACTTAACGATTTACTGGCATAGCTAATTCGCGTAATCCACACACATCTTCCTTGCACAATCGAAGGATGTCAGTATATCAGGCAATAAGATCAAAACATGAAAACCGTTCACAAGAAATAGCACAAAGCTGATTCAGACATCACAAACATCATCTTGATTCAAGAATAATAAGAGCAAAACATAAAAACCAATCACAAACCATCACAGAGTTTCGAACCTGAATGGAACCTGATCGGGTTCACTCCTAGACCTTTGGCTTTGTCACACATGGCATGGGGACACAGCTTGTACTTTTCGTTGATGCACCTTTTATCTATCTGCGATGCCCCACCACTTGAATCTGAACCGAACCCGAAGGACACCACGCAGGCCTATTGGATGGACAGACTGATTATTTATAGAATGCTAAGCATACTTAGTGCTGCAATTAATTATCACTCCTCATCAGACTCAGAAATGTCCTTTCAATAGTAATATCATCATAGTGTTATTTCATTTAAACTGAACCCATTTTTTTTTGTCTTGTACAATAGACAATCGATTGCCTAGTTTTTTATTAGCTCACTCATGTAAGAGAAACTTAAAAATTCTGAAATTACTATTAGCAAACTGAATGTGCATTTGACGGTTACTATTGTTTGTGCATTAAGCCCAAACCGAACCCAAAAGGAATCCCCGCATGGTCAATCCCCTGCTTAGCTGCTCTAATTTCCCACTTTGCCGTTTAGATTAAGACATAGATGTGACGCATTGACCTAACCCATGAATCCAACCCGAACATGTCATTTCTTGACTTAGTTATTTTGGGATGCTAAGCAGGGGTGGGGGCAAATTAGTATCTAGAATGGAAAAATCCAAATCCTGTTTACCAAAGTGTAGGCAGGTTTAAATGTGATATCAGTACATTTTAGAGAACAGAGTACAGACCCTTGTTGCATTTTGGAATGCTAATATTTGACCTAAGCTTTGCTTGAAAAGACTGGCTGGCCGGTAACAGAGATGTTGGGAGCTCAAGGACTATGGAATCTTAGGTTCTCAGCGCAGCAGAGGGCGATGGTGACGGAAACTGCACCGATCGGATTCGTTCGGTTCGGGTTGCTTCAGCTGCCAACGAAATTCTGCAGTAGCTTCCCTTCCAGCGTGGAACCGAACCCGAAATGAAACCCCGCGTGGTCAATCCCGATTCTAATTGCCCATTTTTTCCATTTATATCAAGACAGTGACGTGACGCATTGATTTAACCCATGAATCCGATCCGAAACCGACCCAAACATCTTGTTTCTTCACTTGGTTATTTCTGGAATGCTAAGCAGGGGTGTGGGCAAATAAGTCTCTAGAATGGGGGAAATCCAAATCCTGTTTACCAGTGTGATAAACAGGCAGGGTTAAATGTGATATGCATATGCAACACAAAAATGTGGTACATTTTAGATTGTTGCATTTTGGAATTCTAATATTTGGAATATGCTTGCTTAAAGAAACTGGAAGGCCGGTAACAGGGGTGCTGGGGTGCATGGACCAAATAAGCAGCAGGTAGCAGGGCAGAGACGACTCCGCCGACCGGGTTCGGTTCGGGACTTCGGGTTGTGGAAATTCTGCGGCAGCTTCCGGCATCAAAGCAGGGGACTGATGGCTCGCTGACTAGGCGCCATCCTCTGCCTTTTCCACAGCGCTTCCAGCAGCCGTTCGTTCTCTTCGGGTTGCCACTGCTAGCTCTGGACGAGCGGCCGTTGTCTATAAATAGACAGACCCTGAAGGCCGAACTTTGTACCATTCCGCAAGACCAAGAAGCTTGAGCGAAACCACAACACTTCTCCACCACCATGGCCATCCTAAGCGACATTGTGACCCTGATCTCCGGCACTTTCTCCGACCGGAAGAACCTCCCGCGGGCGCTCATCTCTTGCGGCGTCCTCAAGGCCGCGGCGGCGCTCTGGCTCCTCCTGTTCAAGGCCCCCGGGGGCATCTTCCTCCATCACGGCAAGGGGCCTCTCTACCTGTACTTCGCCGTCCTCATCGCCGTGGTGGTATTTGGAATCGTCGAGGCGCTGGTCGGCGTCTGGGTGTCCAGCGAGCTGGAGGAGCGGCATGCCATCGGGAAGACGGTCCTCTGGATGTCTATCCTCCCTATGGTTTTTGTGGCCGCGCTCGGGGGCTTCGGCGTCCTGTATAGATTGTGAACTGTGTCCGCAAGGTTTGCTTATTTGTTATCGACTTATGATTAGTATGACACTGGTTCATATGTGGCTTTCGATCGATGTGAAATAAATTTTAACGGAGAGTAATGAAGTACTGCATCCGAAAATACTTGTCGAGGAAATGAATGCATGTAGACATATTTTAGTTCTATATACATCCATTTTTATTCATTTCTGCGACAAGTAATTCAGGACGGAGGGAATAGTTAATATGATTGATTTGCCATGCATATCTCTATTTTTTGTGCTCACATATGCCAAGATGAAAGTTAGAAAGGGAATTATTCGAAAAATAGGAAAGAAACTAGCTGTAGTTTTACCTACTTTTCACCATATAGCACCAAAAGCTTTTATTTTTAGGAATATCTATACAAGATTTTAATTATGATTTTATTTTCCTAATTTATGTTTATAAAAGAAAATATTGATATAAAATTTAATTGTTTTAAAATAGAATGCTCATTTATACAAACAAAATTCATATGTGTGAAAAATAATTAAGTGAGTTATCATTTTTCATGTATTAGGAAGTACTTGTGCATTAAAACAATGTTCTTATGTTAGGCATGTATTTGAAACATATTCATACACTTTAAAAAAATCTTGATGTCTTATGTGAAGATATTGTGTATTTTAGAAGAAAAATGTTCCATGTGTTAGGAAAAATAAAATAATACAAGGAAAAAGCATGAAAAGGTAAAAGGTCGAGGAAAATAAAAGTGGGGTACAGACTGGTGAAAAAACAGGCAGACATACTTCAAAAACATAAGGGAAAAACTGCGAGAAATGAACCGGCTCATGTCCCAAAGTGTGTGTGTCACATAACGTTTGGTAAACACGAAAATGAAAGGATTATACCAACTTTTCGTCTTCGATGCTCAAGTGAAATCATTTGCAAAGGTAAAGGAACGCCTTTTGATGTTCTTGAGATTAAAAGCAGAGGAGCATCGTACTAGAATAGGAGATTTGATGGGCCAGTGTGTGTGCTCGTTGGGAAGATGGCCCATGTAAGAAGCTACATTTATGATTTATGGGATTACTAATCTGAACGGAACGTTTCTAAAGTCAACCACCTTCCTTCCTCTTCCTCTGAACCCCTCCCTCTCCCTGCCGTCTCTCCATCTCCCATGCCATAGCGCTCTGCTCCCGCTGCTGCCGCTCTTCATCACCTGCTTTCGCGGTTCCGTCGGATCTGATCATGGAGGCGGTGGAAGACACCAATCTGGAAGCCGCGATCGGTTGGCTCGCAGACACCATCCTCGCGAATCTCCCAGCTGGCGGCAACCTGGAGTCCTGGATCCGCCAAGCTGGCCTCGGTAACGACGTCGAGAAGCTCAGGTCCGAGGTCGAGGAGGTGGAGATGGTGGTTTCTGCTGTGCAGAGGAGGGCGTCCGGCAACAAGCCGCTGACCCGATCTCTGGCAGCCTTGAAGGAGCTGCTCTACGACGCCGATGATGTGGTCGATGAGCTGGATGGCTACAGGCTCCAGCAGGAGCTCCAACCTGTTAGATAATAACGAGAAATAAACGAGACAGAGAAACACGGATTGGAAACCCTTGCGGGAGAAAACCATGGACGCACGAAGGCGCAATCACTATGAGGAGGAGTATTACAAGCATGAGACGACAGGCTGTCTGAGGTGCGACTACATGGGGTATATAAGAGGCAATACATGAGAGTCCTTGGAGGACAAGTAAACGAGTTGTACTCGTATGCGTCGACGTCAACGCAACGCCCACACCGGTTGTACTACGTCTAGTCCAATACGGTACTAGAATTTAGATCATAATTTAACAATCTCCACCTTGATCCAAATTCCCTCCAGTAGTCGAAGAAAGTGAATAACTCCATCCAAATCAGCATAAACACCTTGTGCGTCAAAGTCCATAGGACTAGTGAGAAATACCAACTAAGCCTGAGCAAAGCTCAAACTTATTGGTAGGAACTGGCTTTGTCATCATATCAGCAGGATTATCATGAGTACTTATCTTGCATACCTTCAAATTGCCTTCAGCAACAACATCTCGGATATAATGAAATCTGACGTCAATGTGCTTTGTCCTCTCATGATACATTGGATTCTTGGTAAGATATATAGCACTTTGACTGTCACTAAACACGGTAGGGCAAGATGAATGTCCACAAAGCTCAGTATATAAACCTTTCAACCAGATAGCTTCTTTGCATGCCTCAGAAATAGCCATATACTCGGCATCAGTAGTGGAACAAGCCACGATAGACTGCAAAGTTGCTCTCCAACTCACAGCACAAACACCAATGGTGAAAACATAACCTGTGAGTGATCTTCTCTTATCCAAATCACCAGCAAAATCAGAATCAACAAAACCAACAAGTCCATCTCCAGTTTTCCCAAACTGTAAATAAGCATTAGAAGTACCACGCAGGTATCTGAAAATCCACTGAACTGCTTTCCAATGCTCTTTTCCAGGATTAGTCATGTATCTACTGACAACACTCAACGCATATGATAAATCAGGACGAGAACAAACCATGGCATACATAAGTGAACCAACTGGACTTGAATAGGGAACTCTAGACATGTACTCAATATCTGCATCTGACTTAGGACATAAAGCTAATGACAATTTGAAGTGTGCAGCTAACGGTGTACTCACCGGGTTGGCATTATGAATATTAAAACGACGAAGAACTTTATCAATATATCCTCTCTGACTTAGATATACTTTTCCAGACGGTCTATCTCTGGATATTTCCATGCCAAGTATTTTCTTTGCTGCACCCAAATCCTTCATCTCAAATTCATTACTCAATTGCTTCTTTAGTTCATCAATATCTGATATACTCTTTGCAGCAATTAGCATATCATCAACATAAAGGAGCAAATAAATAGTTGAACCTTTGACAGTTTTCAAATAAACACAACTATCATAATTAGACCTTTTGAAACCTTGAGAGAGCATAAAGGTGTCAAATCTCTTGTACCCCTGTCTAGGGGATTGCTTCAATCCATAAAGAGATTTGTTTAACTTACAGACAAGCTTTTCTTTTCCAGGAATAACAAAACCTTCAGGTTGTTTCATATAAATATCCTCTTCTAATTCTCCATGTAAAATGCAGTTTTAACATCCAATTGTTCAAGCTCAAGATCATGCATGGCAACAATACTGAGTAAAGTGCGAACAGAGCTATGCTTCACAACAGGAGAAAAGACTTCGTTATAGTCAATACCTGGAATCTGGCTATAACCTTTAGCAACTAACCTTGATTTATATCTTGTCTCATCATTAGGAGAAACACCTTCTTTCCTCTTGAAAACCCACTTGCAACGAATAGGTTTCTTCTCTCTAGGCAATTTTACTAAATCCCAAGTGCCATTCTTTTCAAGTGATTCCATCTCATCATGCATAGCGGTCATCCACTTATTACTATCACCAGAAATAATAGCCTCGGAATATGAAGAAGGCTCAGCATTACCTTCAATTTTTTCTGCAACAGATAAAGCAAAAGAAACAATATTGCACTCTTCAATTAACCTGTCAGGTTTATTAATACCCCGTCTAACTCTGTCACGTGCGAGATTCCAACTGGGTGGAACAATATGCTGATTTGGAGTAGGAGTGACATGTTCATCATCAACGACGGGTTCATCATGTGCATCAACATTTTCATTACCAGATGTATCACCTGAATCAATAACATGCTCCACCTGAACAGTAGGCTGCTGAATAGTAGGCTGCTATTCACTCTCAACAGGAACATTAGTAGATGAAACATCATGTAACATAGCAGATTCATTAAAGATAACATTTCTGCTAATAACAACCTTCTGGGTTTCAGGATTCCATAATTTAAAACCTTTAACACCAGACTTATAACCAAGAAAGATGCACTTAACAGCGCCAGGCTCCAACTTTCCATTATCAACATGAGCATAAGCAGTGCAACCAAAAACTCTCAACTGTGAATAATCAGCAGGTGAACCAGACCATACCTCAATTGGAGTTTTCTTATTAAGAGCAATAGATGGTGAACGGTTAATGAGATAACAAGCAGTGGAAGCGGCCTCAGCCCAAAAACGCCTATGCAAACCTGCATTGGACAACATGCAACGGGCTTTGGAAATAATGGTCCTGTTCATACGCTCAGCAACACCGTTTTGTTGAGGAGTATAAGGAACGGTGTAATGTCTGACAATGCCTTCAGACTTGCAATAATTCTTAAATTGCTTAGAACAGAATTCCATACCATTATCAGTGCGAAGTATTTTTACCTTCCTTTCAGTTTGTCTTTCAACCATAATCTTCCACTCCTTAAAAGCTGAGAATGCTTCATATTTATGCTTCAAGAAATAAGGCCAAACTTTTCTCGAATAATCATCAATAATAGTCAGCATGTAACTAGCACCACCTAGTGACTTCTTGCGAGATGGTCCCCATAAATCAGAATGCACATAATCAAGAATACCTTCGGTTGTATGAGTAGAAGTGTTGAACTTCACCCTCTTGTGCTTGCCGAAGATACAATGCTCACAAAATTTCAATTACCAGGTTCATATCCATCAAGAAGACCTCTCTTATTTAACTCTGCTAAACCAAGTTCACTCATATGTCCAAGACGCATATGCCAAAAGTTAGCAGCATCACAATCAGAATTCTTTGAAACAACTAGAGTAGCATTACCTGAAACTGTAGAACCTCGAAGGTAATGAAGACCATTGGTCGAACTTAAGTCACCTTTCATCACAATAAGGGAACCTTTGGTGACTTTTAAAACACTATCTCCACCTGAATACTTGTATCCCTTTGCATCAAGGGCACTCATAGAAATAAGATTTCTCTTCATATTCGGAATATACCGAACATCTGTCAAAGTTTTGATTATGCCATCAAACATCTTGATTCGAATAGAACCTATGCCTTCAATCTTGCATGGTGAATTATCAAAACCCAAAACGGAACCAGCAGAAGTAGTGGAATCAAAAGTATTAAACCAATCTCTATGTGGACACATATGAAACGTGCATGCAGTGTCAAGTACCCACTCGTCGTTGGTCTCAGCACATCCAGCAATAACGACAAGAGCATCATCGAAACTATCATCACGAGCAACGTTAGCAGAATGTTCACCTTGTTTGTTACCTTTCCTCTTTTCCTTATTCTGCAAATTGAAACACTCTGAGATGTCATGCCCGTCTCTCTTGCAATATCTGCAATACTTCTTGTCTCTGGATTGCGACCGGCCCCTGTGGCCGTTCTTACTTTTGCCTCTGTTTCCATTATTGGAGTTCTTCTCCTTTGTCCTGCCACGAACAGATAATCCCTCTATTTGTGATGAACTTGAACCATCATGAGGCACCATTAGTTTCATCTTCTCCTTAGAGTTCAAAGCTTCATAAACTTTATTAAGTGTGAAAGTATCACGACTGTATAATATGGTGTCTCGAAAATTGGTATAAGAACTCGACAGTGAACAAAGTAACATTAAAGCAGTATCCTCCTCTTCATACTTAACCTCCATTGCAGCTAGATCAGATATGATCTCCTTAAATTCTGAAATATGATTCAAAACATTACCTCCCTCGGGTAACCTGTGCAGGAATAATTTTTGCTTCAGATGCATCTTGCTGGTGAGATCTTTAATCATGCAAATCCCTTCCAGTTTTAACCATAGAGCGGCGGCAGTTTTCTCGCTCAAAACTTCCTGCAAAATATTATTATGCAAATGAAGTTGAATTTTTGACAAAGCCTTATGATCAATTCTTTTCTCCTCATCAGTCCAATCTTGAATGCGGTTCTTCCCAAAACTATCCAGTGCTTCATCATAGTCGGTCTGTGACAACAACGCCCGCATCTTGACTTGCCATAGGGTAAACCTTGTGTCACGGTCCAGCAGCGGAAGATCGTACTTCATGGATGCCATGAGTCGAACAAATCTGTGCACAAAGTAGTACAAGTGGGAGTAGAAAAATTCTTGACAGAATTTAATAATGCGGATCAAACGGATAGTAGGATAAATAGGACCTGGTAGCTTCGGGTGGATGTAGCAACCGAAGAGCAAAAGTAGTTGACGTGATGGCTTCACGTGAAAAGTAGCTAGGCTACTAGCAGATCAACCAGGCCTTGATTCTCGTGCGTGTGTACTAGTACAAGAAGTAGTACTACTGATGGACAGCGACTCGGCGGATTAATGCGTGCGTTTGCAGCAACGCGTGGCTCGGCCGATCGAACGAGCGGCTCCAACAGCGCACGGCTTTGTAGGCGGGACAGCAGCGCAGATCGATTTCCTGTCGGTCTCGGTTTCAACGGGGGCTGCTGCAGCGATCTGTCTTCAGATTCGACGGATCGCAGAGACGCCTGTCGGCGGCGCACCAACCCTAATCTCTTGATCTCAAAACTCGTATTTAAACCATAGCTCTGTATACCACTTGTTAGATAATAACGAGAAATAAACGAGACAGAGAGACATGAATTTTTACGTGGAAACCCTTGCGGGAGAAAATCACGGACGCACGAAGGTGCAATCACTATAAGGAAGAGTATTACAAGCACGAGACGACAGACCGTCTGAGGTGCGACTACATGGGGTATATAAGAGGGCAATACATGAGAGTCCTTGGAGGACAAGTAAACGAGTTGTACTCATACGCGTCGACGTCAACGCAACGCCCACGTCGGTTGTACTACGTCTAGTCCAATACGGTACTAGAATTTAGATCATAATTTAACACAACCAGGTAATTTTGATGATTCTTTTAGATCCAAGTATCTGCTGAATTGCTTGCTATTTAAGAAAAACATTGTGATAATTTAGATTGTAATAACAACGAATTTCGTGCTAATTGGCAGTTTCAATTTCATTTTGTTCTGTCTTAGAGACACTGCTGGAAACCGATGGACATGTGATGCAGCAAGTTGACAGATCTAGTGAAAATGTCGATGTACAGAGTAGCGCTAATAGCAGGTTACGGTTCGAGGGATGGATTCACTTTGAAATCACCGAGTTTGAACAAAACGGAGGGCCTGCCAAAGCAATATGCAAGCACTGTCAAACAGTGCTCAAGTGCAAAACCAATAAGGGGACATCAGTTCTGCACAATCATCTCAAGAGCAAAGGTTGTACCAAGAAACGTGGAGCAAGTGACCCTTCTTCAAGGTACCAAAATTATTTAAGGCCTTGCACCAAAACATTTGTGAGGGTCTTCATTTATACATCTGGTTAAGAGCGTATTATTAAGGTTCTCATTGCTAATACATGATTTATTACTTACAGCAGCACCGCCGATGCTATTACAATTCCTACCCCTGTTCTAACTGTCAGCAAAAAAAGGATGAGAACCGGTCAGGAGTCAACACACATCACTACAGCTAACCCAAACAGATGGAATAAGGACGCATTTTCCGAAAGGATACAAGACATCACTAGTCAGCTGCAAGGGAAACACGGGGCTATCACAAGGCTTCTCAAGATACTTGCGTCAGACTCTGTTGGTGCAAGTTCAAGCCACTGTCAGACTACAATCTCAGATCCATGCCGAAGAACATCAGGTGTTTTTCATGGGAAAGTGTACGGGAGAGCTCAAGAGAGGAGATCCATCAAAAAGTTGATAAAAGAACACAAATCAACAACCGGTGTAACTGTTCTGCCTATTGTCGGCATTGGCGGAGTTGGGAAGACAGCTCTCGCTCAGCTTGTATACAATGATCCAGCTTTGGAAAGTCAATTTGATCACAAGATATGGATCTGGGTGTCTAAAGACTTTGATGAAATGAGACTAACAAGAGAGATGTTGGATTGCGCCTCCCAAGAAACACATAATGACATATGCAGTTTTACCAAGCTTCAGGAGGTCTTGAAGGGTCATATTAAATCAAAGAGGGTTCTACTTATTTTAGATGATGTCTGGGAAGTCATGGATGACTGCGGTGGAACAAATTGTTGGCTCCTTTCAAGTCTGATGATGGTGCAAATGGCAATACGATAATTCTTACAACTAGAAAACCGTCTGTTGCCAAAAAGAGAGGTACAATTGGACCAATTAACTTAAATGGTCTGAAAAAGGATGATTTCTGGCTATTTTTTAAGGCATGTGCATTTGGTGATGAGAATTACGAAGCCCAAGCTAGTCTAAGTGACATAGGACAGAGAATAGCACAAAAGCTAAAAGGAAACCCATTAGCAGCACAAACTGTTGGGGTACTATTAAAAGATCGTCTTACTGTGGATCATTGGAGTAGCATTCTAATGACCGAAGATTGGAAATCCCTACAACACACTGGTGGCATCATGTCTTCTTTGAAGCTTTCCTATGATGAGATGCCCTACCTTGTACACCAATGTTGCTCATATTGTTCTATATTCCCCTATGGTTATGAATTTCATGATCAGGAGCTAGTTCGTCTTTGGATTTCACAGGGATTTGTGAAGCCTGATCATTCAAGTAAGAGTTTGGAGGTGGTTGGACGGTATTATCTGACTGACTTGGTGAACTTGGGCCTGTTTGAGGAGGTTGAAAGAAAAAGATCCTCTCTTGGTAGTCAAACTCAAACTTGCTATGCTATGTGTGGCTTGATGCATGATTTTGCAATGCTAGTTTCAAGAACTGAGTGTGCAACTTTGGATGGTTTGCAATGCAATGAAGTTTTGCCAACTGTACACCACTTGTCCATAGTGACCAATTCTGTATATCAGAGGGATGATCAGACTGAGAACATACCTCGTAATGAGAAGTTTGAATTTTTCTTGCAAAATATAGTTGCATCAGTGAGAAAGTTGAGAACATTGGTGTTAATTGGGGAGTATGACCCCTTTTTCTTCAAAGGACTTCAAGATGTGTTTGAAAAAGCACATAATCTGCGTCTGCTACAAATGTCTGCAACATCTGCTGATTTTAATTCCTTTCTGTGTAGCTTGGTAAATCCTACTCGTCTTAGGTATCTAAAACTTGAAGATGGTCACACTGAGCAGAAGGCTTTGCCTCATGTTTTGAGCAAGTTTTTCCATCTTCAAGTGTTGGATCTTGCTTTTTTTATGTCATTGCATACAGTTCATCTGGAGGACCGTGGAGAACGGATAATACTTCCATCTCTGGAAATGCTTCGGTTTCTTAAAAGGTTGAAGTTGCGCAACATGTAGAGAGTAAGAGAAGTATCAGTTCCGTCATTGGAAGAGCTGGTTTTAGATGGAATGAAAAATCTACAGAGATGTTCATGTACTTCCATGGAGGATATGAAGGCTAATTTAAGGGAGATGGAAATCCAGCGTTGCCCTGCACTTGAGGTGTTTGATCTGTTTCAGAAAGGTCATAACTACGAAATTAACAATAAGCCATGGTTGCCCAGTCTGAGGGAACTCATTATGTTGGATTGTCCTCATTTGCAAGTACAAATTCCCCTTCCCCCTTCAGCCATATTTTCTGAACTATCAATCTGTAGAGTTTCAACAATTATGTCAATGGAGGGATCTTCCATGGGAAAATTCAAAATTACTGGAGATATTTTGCCTCATACAATCGATGATGAATTTTTGGCATTCCATAATCTTAAGGATATCAAATACTTAAAGATATCATCATGCAGAAACCTAACATCTATTTCATTCAAAGGTTTAAGTCAGCTCATGTCTTTAAAGAGTTTAGAAATAGTGTGTTGCAAAAAACTTTTCTCTTCAGATGTTGTGCCAGAGCAGACCCACAAAGACATGATAACTGCAAATGATGTTGTTCTTCTGTCTCTTGAAAGTCTCTATATTGAAAAATGTGGAATAACATGGAAGTGGCTATCTCTGATGCTGCGGCATTCACCGGCCCTGAAGGAATTGGATTTATATGACTGCCCGCAGTTGAAGATAGAAGAGGAAGGAAATATTCCATCAAAACTTATCTCAGCTCCTGAGGCTTCGTCATCAGGGTATCTAGATGATGCATTGCGAAGCTCAGTTCGAGCATTATCAGGATATGTAGCCGATGCATGGCCAATCTCAGTTGTAGATGGAGTCGGGAACATTCCGTTGAATCTCAAGAAGATAACAATTCGTGGATGCCCTCATATAATATTTGACGGGGGTAGGGAAGGCTTTGCTGGATTTACCTCCCTTGAGGAGGAGGTTGAGGAAGACGGCCAATATAGTGGAAGATGTCTCCTCCCGCAATCACTTGAACAACTTGATTGGTCTGATTATCCCCGAGAAACTCTATGGCCCTGCTTTGTGGGTAATCTCACCCGCCTCAAAAAATTAGAAGTAAACAGCAAAACTTTGGAATATCTACAGCTGGATTCCTGTACGGCCTTGAAAGAATTGACAATTGTGAGCTGTGAATGTCTGGAATCACTACAGCTGCATTCCTGCACAACGCTGGAACGTTTGCAAATTTGTTACTGTAGATCACTCGTCACACTAGAGGGCTTGCAATCCCTGGTGAACCTCAAGCATTTGGAAATACTCAGGTCCACTGCCATGGATTACCTTACCGCACTGGAGAGTTATGAGCCAGCTAAGGGGATTTCAAGTCATGGCTATGAGTTATTCCCTGCACTGGAAAGTCTCCACATCGATGAGTTATCTCCCCTTAACACGTCATTCTGCAAGAGCCTCACCTGCCTCCGAAGTCTAAACCTTGTTTTTTTGGATGCAACGAGACTAACAGATGAGCAAGAGAGAGCGCTTCTGCTCCTCAGGTCCCTGCAAGAGCTCAGCTTTTGTGCTTGTGAGGATCTTGTAGATCTTCCCGCAGGGCTGGGCGGCCTCCCTTCCCTCAAGAAGTTGGAGATCAGGTGGTGTAAACACATCTCAGGGCTTCCCAATGCGGGCCTCCCACCTTGGCTGGAAAAACTGTTAATCTACAAGTGCAGCGACGAGTTATCAGAACAATGCAGATTGCTAGCAACAAGCAAGCTGGAGGTCAAAATTGATGGGGACTATGTGAACTGATTACTAAGTAGTAAGTACGTATCTTTCTAAGGTATACTTCTACCATATACCCAGTTATTTTTTCACTAAACACCAAAATCGTACAACTATATGCTATTGGAGGGGTTGCCTATTTACTTACATTTGAAGTCGGGGAAAATGCTTCACGTATTTTTCTTGTGATTTGAATAAGTTTGGTTTCACTTCAGGACCTCATCCTCAACCTCACGTGGTCATGATAATGGTGTCTTCTCCAATTGGCCAAAAGACAAAACTGGATTCCCCAATAACGGGCTGTAGTCAGAAACCCGTGAGTGTGACTGTATAAGTAAATTATTGTACAATGATGTTGAATTTTCAAGAACCAATACAGATTTGCTTGAGCACTTCCTATTTTTTCGAGGCCAGCCGTGTTGTCCGGGGTGTACAGCAAGAACATATGAAAATGCATGCTTCTAACCCTGTTTGTCCTGCAAATTTAACACTCTGTTCATGGGTGATCTACGCTTGATTTTTTGGAAAGCTCTTGAAAACGATTCTGAGCACCTTGAAATTTTTGGAGTCCAATATAATGTTTGGGGTGTACAATCACAACAGATGGATTTTTCTAGCTCTGTTTGCATCCACACTGAAGGTGCTTCCTTGGGGTTTTTTTTCAGGAATTGTTTCAGATTTTTTAGAGTCATGTGGTGTGTAGAAGTACGGCAACTTGCTCGGTTGTCCTTAGAAATCATGATCAGTCCACACAGGGCAATATTCTTTATTAAC